>NC_058088.1:40696171-40917278 GCF_014858855.1 Bufo gargarizans | reverse complement strand
TTTGACAAGCTTACTCCTGCTTCATCTGTTCCCGGAAACCAGTCTTACCTCAAGCTCTGCAGTTAGAATGAATATTGAAGTTGACTGCATCTGAATGTCTCCCAAATTTTTGGGTGGCATATTGTTAAGATGGGTGCGGGTCCCACCTTTGGGATCCACTTCTTTCTGCAGAATGGGGCTCCCAAAGCGAAGGGGAGTGCACAGTGCTTGCACTGCGTCCACTCAAATCACTGCTATGAGGATTCTGAAAATAGTGAGTGCACTCAGTTATTTTTAGAAGCCTTATAGCAGTGAATGGAGAGCAATCTGTGCAAGCGCGACTGCTTTCCTTTTGCTTCAGAGGTCCAGTTCTTGAGATATATGACATTTGTGTTATATCCTTGTGATATGCAACAAAGGTTGAGATTAGAGATTCGCTCATCCCTAGTTGAGATGGGAAAACCCTTTTAAGTCTTTGTAAAAGTTTAAAGTGTTATGGTGGCTCACTTTACTCAAATACTATTGGTAAGGGTGCTTGGTTTATAAGTGGCTCACCCAGTCACTTGAGGGCTTTAAAATGGTAATCAAATATTGGTTAAACCAGCACTCACCATCTAAAACACATCTAAACCCAAGTGATTAAATAGCTAAAATTTATTTGAATAAATGTTAAAATATCGACGAATAATCTAAAAAATCAGTAGACATACAAATACTTGAAACCACATATACATATAATACAGTGTAAAATATGAATAAATATAAATATATATAAAAAAATATAAGAATGTAAAATAAGATTTTTTTAAATATTTTTATTCATATTTTACATTGTATTTGTATTATTATATGTATATGTAGTTTCAAGAATTTTTATGTCTACCGATTTCTTAGATTATTCATCGATATTTTAACATTTATTCGATAAATTTTAGCTATTCAATCACTTGGTTTTAGATGTGTTTTGGATGGTGAGTGCTGGTTTAACCAATATTAGATTAACTTTTAAGTCTTTACCTTTTGTGTAAAGCTTAGTCTGCGCTCATGCACACAGCCCTGGATGTTGGCACACTGACTGCAAGATGGGTTTGTTAAGCTGGCCTTACAGTAGAGATTTTGGTGGAACAGACCAATTTAGACCATTTTCTGCTGACCATTGGTGCCTTTTCTTGACATGAACTTTAGACGCTGTGTCATTACGTGAATGAGTAGGGACATCTGTATGCCTAAAACTAATGAATGAAATTCCCAGTTTTGATGTAAAAATGAAATGCCCCCTGTAGTCAGCAATGTGCCCTGCTGCCATCAAGCGTGCCCTTTTAGCTAGTCAGGAGTATTGTGTAGGTTCAAGTGGCCCATTTCCATAGACTAGGGATATACAACTTGTGGCCTGGCATTTTTTATGGCCCCAACCTTCTACACACAGAAATGCAAGTTGGTTTGTGGCTGCTCACATGTAGTTTCCAGGTCAGAGAAATAAGCAGTGGTCCCCATATATAAGGAGAATAGGGTTCTTTGACCTTTGTTTGGCACTCCAGAAAGGACTATGTGAGTTAGAGCAATGGTTTTCTATGCGTGCAACTCTATCCATTGTAATTTATGGGAGTTGTGAAGTACTAGGCTGTTATCAAAACGCACATAATCTTCAAAGGATGGAGCCACATGCCTTTACAATCTTCTCCTTTCTGGAGTGCTTATTGGGGAGAAGGGGACTCCCAATTCTCCCAATAGGTAGGAGCCCTGAAAGTGGAATCTGCACTTTTGATGTGCCATAAATATGTCAGATGGTAATACCCATTTAAAGGAGTTTTCTGGGATTTTAATATTGATGACCAATCCTTCAACCAGCTGATCAGTGGGGTGCTGGGTGTCGAACCCCTGCCGATCTGATTTTGATTACTGATCCTGAGGATAGGTCATCAATATTAAAATCCCGGAAAACCCCTTTTAAGTTTTATTGTGGCCCTTGGGAGTTGTAAATATGGTAGTGAAATGGTGTCACCCCGCAGATCTACTGAGAAGCTCTGAACAGACAGTTCTTCCGTACCTCTTGCTTGAGGTTCTTTTGTTTTGGTTTCGTTTGTCATCTAGTTTCCCTCTCTCAGCTGTCATCTAGTTGCACTGATTGCATCCCTTTATATCCCCTCCCATACTGCATCACTTTGCGGTTTATACAACTTCCTGGATTGTGCTCACTGCTAGATGCTGCATCTGCTGCGTTCCTCAGATAAGTCTTTTCCTTTATTTGTGTTTTCCTGTTGGCTTGATTCTAGGTGACCCTGACTCCCTCCGTATTAAGTGCAGGGAGCCGGTGGTCGTGTCCCCTCACTATTGTAGGGTTTTCAGGTATCACACAGTCTAGGTACGAGGACATGCATCTTTCTATCATAAAGATCTTTGCATGGGCTGAGCAGTCAGGGAGAGCTCTAGGGCTTTTATAGGGCTCACCATTTGTTCCTTAGTTTGGGATCAAGTCAGTCGGATCTATATTTGTGACTTCTAGTTTTCTGCAACACCATCCGTGACATTATAAACTGCCAAAACCGTCTTAAGCATGGATCCGGTTTCAGCCTTGATTAACCGCGTGCAGGGTCTTTCACTGGAGGTAGCAGATCTCCGTAAAACTGTCTCTCAGTTTCAGGTGACCGGTTCTGCTTGCGTTCATGGAGTTTGTACTGAGCCTAAGATCTCGCTTCCGGATACGTTCTCCGGGGGTAGTGAGAATTTTGTTTGTTTTAGAGAGGCTTGCAAACTCCATTTTCGCCTACTTCCCCATTCCTCTGGTGATGAGGAGCAGAGGGTGGGGATCATCATCTCGCTGCTCAGGGATAACGCTCAGTCTTGGGCCTTTTCACTACCGGTGGGGGCACGGCCCCTCCGATCCGTGGATGAATTTTTTGTAGCCCTGGGTCAGATATATGATGATCCGGACCGTATTGCTCTGGCTGAATCTAGACTGCGTCTTTTATGCCAGGGTAAACAGTCCGCAGAGATATACTGTTCAGAATTTCGGAGATGGGCAGCTGATTCTGGTTGGAATGATGCTGCACTCCGAAGTCAATTTTGCCATGGTCTTTCGGAGGGATTGAAAGATGCATTTGCCTTTCATGAGAGACCTGCCTCCTTGGAGTCTGCCATGTCTCAGGCTGTTCGTATTGACAGGCGTCTTAGAGAGAGAGGAGAGATCACTCCTTCCTGTCATATTCAGTCTAAGGACAGTGGGGCTGTCTCATTCAGTGCGCAGGGGTCTCAGTCTCTCTCAATCCCCTCTGAGGAGGAGCCCATGCAGCTGGGTTCAGCTCTCCGAGGAGGGTTTGTTTCTGTTGTGGAGGTATAAATCATTTGGCAAATGTTTGCCCTCTAGGAGATTCAGGGAGTTTTTTGAGGGTAATAAAGAAACTAAAGAAAAAAATCCTCTAAAAACATTCCATCTGTTACTATTGGCAAGGTTGATTGCTGGAAATTGAAGGTTTCCATTTGCTTGTAGTTCCGTTTTGTCCTACCTGCCAGGGTGGCGCTAGAAAGCAAGAACATTGTTTGTGAGATTTTTGTAGATAGTGAGCAGCTGTCAATCTGATTGATAGTCAATTTGCTATAACACACTGGTTTCCAGGTTGCACTTGGGAAAGGATATACCTGTTTTGTGCTATCGATTCTGCTCCACTTTCTCAAAAATCGTTAAGGGCATAGTGTTCACAATATCGTTTGACTGTGGGTGCTGCTCATGTTGAGGATGTGTCATGTTCGTCCTAAGCAGAATTACCTACTCCTCTAGTGTTGGGGCTACCCTGGCTCACTAAACATAACCCCACCATTGATTGGCAAGCAAGGCAAATAAATGGTTGGAGTGACTTTTGCGCAGAGAATTGCCTCTCTGCGTCTCTTTCAGAGGTCTCCACCAAGACTGTACCATCTTTTCTCTCTGAATTTTCGGATGTGTTTTCAAGAGAGTGGTGTCCAGAGCTGCCCCCTCATCGGGAGTACGATTGCCCTATTAATCTCATCTCAGGCGCCAAGCTCCCTAAATCTCGTTTATACAATCTCTCCCAACCTGAAAGGGTCGCTATGCAGTACGTATATCTCTGAGAGCCTGAGAAAGGGACACATCCGACCCTCAGAAGTCACCTTTGCCGCTGTTTTTTTTTTGTTAAGAAAAAAGATGGTTCTTTAAGACCATGTCTGGATTTCAGGGAGCTGAACAGTATCACAATTCGTGACCCATATCCGCTTCCTCTGATCCCGGACCTGTTTAACCAGATTGTTGGGGCTAAAGTTTTTTCTAAGTTAGATTTGAGAGGGGCATACAACCTGGTCAGGGTCAGGGAAGGGGATGAATGGAAGACGGCCTTCAATACTCCTGAGGGCCATTTGAGAATTTGGTTATGCCCTTTGGTTTGATGAATGCTCCAGCCGTCTTCCAACATTTTGTGAACAGCATTTTTTATCATGTAATGGGGAAATTTGTACTAGTGTATCTAGATGACATTTTGATTTTTTCTCCTGATTTCAAACTCATAGGGACCACCTACGTCAGGTCTTGCTCATTCTGCTGGAGAATAAATTGTACGCTAAACTGGAAAAATGTGTGTTTGCGGTTCCAGAAATTCAATTTCTTGTTTTTTTTCTCTCTGCTTCTGGTTTTCGCATGGACCCTGAGAAGGTCCGTGCTGTGCTTGATTGGGAGCTTCCTGAGAATCAGAAGGCGCTGATGCGCTTTTTGGGTTTTGCCAATTATTACAGGAAGTTATTTTTGAATTATTCCTCTGTTGTTAAGCCACTCACTGATATGACTAAAAAGGGGGTAGATTTTTCCTCCTAGTCGGTAGAGGCGCGTAAGGCCTTTTCTAGTATCAAAGAGAGTTTTGCTTCCGCTCCCATCTTGGTACAACCTGATGTCTCTCTATCTTTCATTGTTGAGGTGGACACTTCTGAGGTGGGTGTGGGTGCGGTCTTGTCTGAGGGTCCCTCTCCTGCCAAATGGTGACCGTGTGCCTTTTTCTCAAAGAAACTCTCCTCCGCAGAGAGAAATTACTATGTGGAAGATAGGGAGTTGTTGGCCATCAAATTAGCTTTTGAGGAATGGCGCCATTGGCTAGAGGGAGCCAGACACCCTATTACCGTGTTTACTGACCATAAGAATCTGGCCTACTTGGAGTCAGCCAAGCGTCTGAACCCGAGACAGGCCAGATGGTCTTTATTCTTTCCAGGTTTAATTTTGTTGTCACATTCCGCCCTGGGGTTAAAAATGTGAAGGCCGATGCCCTGTCACGTTGTTTTCCGGGAGGGGGGAACTTTGAAGACCTGGGTCCCATTTTGGCCAAAGGGGTGGTTGTTTCTGCTCTTTACCCTGATTTGGAGGCAGAGGTTCAGGCAGCCCAGGCAGAGGCTCCTGATCTTTGTCCTCCTGGGAGGTTGTTTGTGCCTCTCGCTTTACGACATAGGGTTTTTAAGGAGCATCACGATACTGTCCTTGCTGGGCACCCGGGGAGCAGTGCCACTGTGGATCTCATTGCTCGGAGATTCTGGTGGCCGGCTCTTCATAAGACGCTTGAGGGTTTGTGGCAGCCTGCAAGACCTGCGCTCGTGCCAAGGTCCTCATTCACGGCCCTCGGGGCCTCTCCTCCCGTTACCCATTCCTTCCCGTCCTTGGACGCGTCTGTCCATGGACTTCATTACGGACCTGCCTCGTTCCTCGGGGAAGACTGTGATTTTGGTGGTAGTAGACCGTTTTAGCAAAATGGCGCATTTCATTTCTTTTCTGGGTTACCCAATGCTAAACCGCTGGCGCAGGCATTTGTTGATCACATTGTCAAACTGCATGGCATTCCTTCCGACATAGTCTCGGATAGGGGCATGCAGTTTGTTTCCAGATTCTGGAAGGCCTTCTGTTCTCGCTTGTTCGGTTGTCGTTCTCTTCTGCTTTTCACCCGCAGTCGAATGGTCAGACAGAATCGCGTCAATCAGAATCTGGAGACATATCTGCGCTGTTTGTGACTGAGAATCAGGAGGATTGGTGTTCTTTTTGTCCCTTGCTGAGTTTGCTTTAAATAACCGTCGCCAGGAGTCCTCGGATAAGTCACCATTTTTGGTGCATATGGTTTCATCCGCAGTTTGGGACATTCTCTGGAGAGGGGTCTTCTGGTTTACCTGATGAGGAGAGATTTTCCTCGTCTTTGTCATTATTTGGCAAAAGATTCAGGGTAATCTGAAGAGGATGAGTGAGAGATATAAGCGTGTGGCGGATAAGAGACGTGTGCCTGGTCCGGACCTGAATGTGGGTGATCTGGTGTGGTTGTCTACTAAGAATATCAAATTGAAGGGTTCCCTCCTGGAAGTGGGTCCTAAGTTTATTGGGCCTTACAAGATTCTGTCCGTCATCAATCCCGTTGCCTTTCGTCTTGATCTTCCTCAGACTTGGAAGATCCATAATGTTTTTCACAAGTCCCCTGTTAAAACCTTATGTCCAACCCACTGTACCCTCCTCTTTGCCTCCTCCTCCGATTGTGGGTGATGGTAATCTTGAATTTCAGGTCTCTAGGATTGTGGATTCTCGCATTATCCGCGGTTCTCTCCAGTACCTCGTTCATTGGGAGGGTTATGGTCCTGAGGAGAGGATGTGGGTCCCGGTGGCGGACATTAAGGCCACTAGTCTCATCAGGGCTTTCCATAGGTCCCATCCTGAGAGATGGGCTCTGAGTGTCCAGGAGTCCACTCATAGAAGGAGGGGTACTGTCACCGCCAGATCTCTGAGAAGCTTTGACAGACGTTCTTCAGTACCTCTTGCTTGAGGTTCTTTTGTTTTGGTTTCGTTTTGTCATCTCGTTTCCCTCTCTCAGCTGTCACCTAGTTGCACTGATTGCATCCCTTTATATCCCCTCCCATACTGCATCACTTTGCGGTTTATACAACTTCCTGGATTGTGCTCACTGCTAGATGCTGCAATTGCTGGTTCCTCAGATAAGTCTTTTCCTTTATTTGTGTTTTCCTGTTGGCTTGATTCTAGGTGACCCTGACTCCCTCCGTATTAAGTGCAGGGAGCCGGTGGTCGTGTCCCCTCACTATTGTAGGGTTTTCAGGTGTCACACAGTCTAGGTACGAGGACATGCAACTTTCTATCATAAAGATCTTTGCATGGGCTGAGCAGTCAGGGAGAGCTCTAGGGCTTTTATAGGGCTCACCCATTTGTTCCTTAGTTTGGGATCAAGTCGGTCGGATCTATATTTGTGACTTCTAGTTTTCTGCAACATCATCCGTGACAAAACGTTGTACTTCCCTGCCATAGACCCATTATAAAAGGGAATTTATTCTTCTGATTTGCTCGGAGGGTTCACTATGAAAAAAAGGAGAATCACTAGTACAATATATATTATATATATATATCTATATATATATATATACACAGGAAAAATGGCGGCACTGGAACACAATCAAAGAAAAAGAGGGTGCACGTCTCCAGGGGAATAGGCTTCTTACCCCAATGTGTAATCCAGAAAAGTAGGCGGCACTCCAAGAAAGATGACAAGTGAACTTTATTCACCTGGGTGAATAAAGTTCACTTGTCATCTTTCTTGGAGTGCCGCCTACTTTTCTGGATTATATATATATATATATATATATATACAGTACAGACCAAACGTTTGGACACACCTTCTCATTCAAAGAGTTTTCTTTATTTTCATGACTATAAAGAAAATTTGGGGATAATGGGCTTTTTATTTATATATATATATATATTATATATATATAGATATAGATATATATATATATTGAAAAAAATTGGACTGTACTCCAAACGGTTTTTCAGTAAAACAGTAGGTTGTTTTTATTCACCCATGTGGTGGCAATAAGCGACGTTTCGGCTCTACATGAGTTTTTTTCAAGCCTTGAGAAAGGCTCATGTAGAGCCGAAACGTTGCTTATTGCCACCACATGGGTGAATATAAACAACCTACTGTTTTACTGAATAACCGTTTGGAGTGCAGTCCAATTTTTCATTGTCTACAAGTGGGTAAGCTCCAGTTACTATACTTGGACATTGCACCCTCTTTCCCTGATATGGTGGTGCTGCCAATAGTTTTTTCATCATATATGTGTATATATATATATATATATATATATATATATATATACAGTACAGACCAAAAGTTTGGACACATCTTCTCATTCAAAGAATTTTCTTTATTTTCATGACTATGAAAATTGCAGATTCACACTGAAGGCATCAAAACTATGAATTAACACATGTGGAATTATATACATAACAAAAAAGTGTGAAACAACTGAAAATATGTCATATTCTAGGTTCTTCAAAGTAGCCACCTTTTGCTTTGATTACTGCTTTGCACACTCTTGGCATTCTCTTGATGAGCTTCAGAGAGGTAGTCACCTGAAATGGTTTTCACTTCACAGGTGTGCCCTGTCAGGTTTAATAAGTGGGATTTCTTGCCTTATAAATGGGGTTGGGACCATCAGTTGCGTTGTGGAGAAGTCAGGTGGATACACAGCTGATAGTCCTACTGAATAGACTGTTAGAATTTGTATTATGGCAAGAAAAAAGCAGCTAAGTAAAGAAAAACGAGTGGCCATCATTACTTTAAGAAATGAAGGTCAGTCAGTCCGAAAAATTGGGAAAACTTTGAAAGTGTCCCCAAGTGCAGTCACAAAAACCATCAAGCTGCTACAAAGAAACTGGCTCACATGCGGACCGCCCCAGGAAAGAAGACCAAGAGTCACCTCTGCTGCGGAGGATAAGTTCATCCGAGTCACCAGCCTCAGAAATTGCAGGTTAACAGCAGCTCAGATTAGAGACCAGGTCAATGCCACACAGAGTTCTAGCAGCAGACACATCTCTAGAACAACTGTTAAGAGGAGACTGTGTGAATCAGGCCTTCATGGTAGAATATCTGCTACGAAACCACTGCTAAGGACAGGCAACAAGCAGAAGAGACTTGTTTGGGCTAAAGAACACAAGGAATGGACATTAGACCAGTGGAAATCTGTGCTTTGGTCTGATGAGTCCAAATTTGAGATCTTTGGTTCCAACCACCGTGTCTTTGTGCTGACGCAGAAAAGGTGAACGGATGGACTCTACATGCCTGGTTCCCACCGTGAAGCATGGAGGAGGAGGTGTGATGGTGTGGGGGTGCTTTGCTGGTGACACTGTTGGGGATTTATTCAAAATTGAAGGCATACTGAACCAGCATGGCTACCACAGCATCTTGCAGCGGCATGCTATTCCATCCGGTTTGCGTTTAGTTGGACCATCATTTATTTTTCAACAGGACAATGACCCCAACAAACCTCCAGCTGTGTAACGACTATTTACCATGTAGAGTGATGGGGTGCTGCCCAGATGACTGGCTCCACATTCACTGAGACCTGAACCCATCAGATGGTTTTTGAACCAAAGATAATCTGGACCCTAGTGGCAGAGCTAAACCCAGACAGTGTTAGATGCATCTTTAACTTTTCCAGACTGTTGAATTCTGTGTTCCAGTCACTCTCCTGGTTAAAGAAATGCCAATAGTGTCATGTCATAAATACTAACAAGACACGTAATCTAATTTATGAAGAATAGTAGATTAGGGATGAGCGAACTCGAACTGTATAGTTCGGGTTCGTACCGAATTTTGGGGTGTCCGTGACACGGACCCGAACCCGGACATTTTCGTAAAAGTCCGGGTTCGGGTTCGGTGTTCGTCGCTTTCCTTGGCGCTTTTGTGACGCTTTCTTGGCGCTTTTTGAAAGGCTGCAAAGCAGCCAATCAACAAGCGTCATACTACTTGCCCCAAGAGGCCGTCACAGCCATGCCTACTATTGGCATGGCTGTGATTGGCCAGAGCACCATGTGACCCAGCCTCTATTTAAGCTGGAGTCACATAGCGCCGCCCGTCACTCTGCTCTGATTAGCGTAGGGAGAGGTTGCGGATGCGACAGTAGGGCGAGATTAGGCAGATTAACTCCTCCAAAGGACTTCACTTGATTAATCGATCGATCTGCAGCTGTGCATCATTGAGCTGCTGAAATTCAAATGCTCACTCACTGTTTTTAGGCTGCCCAGACCGTTTGTCAGTCACTTTTTTCTGGGGTGATCGGCGGCCATTTTGTGTCTTGTGCGGTGCTGCGACCAAGTGCATCCAAGCTGCGACCAAGTGCATTTAACCCTCAATGGTGTGGTTGTTTTTTGGCTAAAGCCTACATCAGGGTGAAGCTGTCACACCAAGTGCATTTAACCAGCAATAGTCTGTTCATTTTTTGGCCATATACTAAATCAGGGGCAAGCTGCGCCTGTCACCAAGTGCATTTAACCCTCAATGGTGTGGTTGTTTTTTGGCTAAAGCCTACATCAGGGTGAAGCTGTCACACCAAGTGCATTTAACCAGCAATAGTCTGTTCATTTTTTGGCCATATACAAAATCAGGGGCAAGCTGCGCCTGTCACCAAGTGCATTTAACCCTCAATGGTGTGGTTGTTTTTTGGCTAAAGCCTACATCAGGGTGAAGCTGTCACACCAAGTGCATTTAACCAGCAATAGTCTGTTCATTTTTTGGCCTTATACAAAATCAGGGGCAAGCTGCGCCTGTCACCAAGTGCATTTAACCCTCAATGGTGTGGTTGTTTTTTTGGCTAAAGCCTACATCAGGGTGAAGCTGTCACACCAAGTGCATTTAACCAGCAATAGTCTGTTATTTTTTGGCCATATACTACATCAGGGGCAAGCTGCGCCCGTCACCAAGTGCATTTAACCCTCAGTAGTGTGGTTGGTCAAGCTGTGACACCAAGTGCATTTAACCAGCAATAGTCTGTTCATTTTTGGCCATATACTACATCAGGGGCAAGCTGCGCCCGTCACCAAGTGCATTTAACCAGCAATAGTGTGGTTATTTTTTGGCCATATCCCAGTCTAATTCTGTCACTAAATCCATACCGGTCACCCAGCGCCTAAATACTAGGCCTCAAATTTATATCCCGCTAAATCTCTCGTTACCGCTGTCCTGTTGTGGCTGGGAAAGTTATTTAGTGTCCGTCAAAGCACATTTTTTGTTCTGGGTTGAAGTACAATTCCCAATTTAGCAATTTCATAATTTAGTGGTTCCTGCTATATCAGAGCTATTTGAAATCTATCCCTAAAAGGGTATATAATATTCAAGGTGCACATAGGGTCATTCAGAATAACTTCACACACACCCGCTACTGTGCATTTCCAAGTCTAATTCTGTCACTAAACCCATACCTGTCACCCAGCGCCTAAATACTAGGCCTCAAATTTATATCCCGCTAAATCTCTCGTTACCGCTGTCCTGTTGTGGCTGGGAAAGTTATTTAGTGTCCGTCAAAGCACATTTTTTGTTCTGGGTTGAAATACAATTCCCAATTTAGCAATTTCATAATTTAGTGGTTTCTGCTATATCAGAGCTATTTGAAATCTATCCCTAAAAGGGTATATAATATTCAAGGTGCACATTGGGTCATTCAGAATAACTTCACACACACCCGCTACTGTGTATTTCCAAGTCTAATTCTGTCACTAAACCCATACCTGTCACCCAGCGCCTAAATACTAGGCCTCAAATTTATATCCTGCTAAATCTCTCGTTACCGCTGTCCTGTTGTGGCTGGGAAAGTTATTTAGTGTCCGTCAAAGCACATTTTTTGTTCTGGGTTGAAATACAATTCCCAATTTAGCAATTTCATAATTTAGTGGTTTCTGCTATATCAGAGCTATTTGAAATCTATCCCTAAAAGGGTATATAATATTCAAGGTGCACATTGGGTCATTCAGAATAACTTCACACACACCCGCTACTGTGTATTTCCAAGTCTAATTCTGTCACTAAACCCATACCTGTCACCCAGCGCCTAAATACTAGGCCTCAAATTTATATCCTGCTAAATCTCTCGTTACCGCTGTCCTGTTGTGGCTGGGAAAGTTATTTAGTGTCCGTCAAAGCACATTTTTTGTTCTGGGTTGAAATACAATTCCCAATTTAGCAATTTCATAATTTAGTGGTTTCTGCTATATCAGAGCTATTTGAAATCTATCCCTAAAAGGGTATATAATATTCAAGGTGCACATAGGGTCATTCAGAATAACTTCACACACACCCGCTACTGTGTATTTCCAAGTCTAATTCTGTCACTAAACCATACCTGTCACCCAGCGCCTAAATACTAGGCCTCAAATTTATATCCTGCTAAATCTCTCGTTACCGCTGTCCTGTTGTGGCTGGGAAAGTTATTTAGTGTCCGTCAAAGCACATTTTTTGTTCTGGGTTGAAATACAATTCCCAATTTAGCAATTTCATAATTTAGTGGTTTCTGCTATATCAGAGCTATTTGAAATCTATCCCTAAAAGGGTATATAATATTCAAGGTGCACATAGGGTCATTCAGAATAACTTCACACACACGCTACTGTGCATTTCCAAGTCTAATTCTGTTAGTAAATCCATACCGGTCACCCAGCGCCTAAATACTAGGCCTCAAATTTATATCCCGCTGAATTTGAATACAATACATTGGGCCAAATAATATTTTTGTTGTTGTGGTGAACCATAACAATGAGAAAAACATCTAGTAAGGGACGCGGACGTGGACATGGTCGTGGTGGTGTTAGTGGACCCTCTGGTGCTGGGAGAGGACGTGGCCGTTCTGCCACATCCACACGTCCTAGTGTACCAACTACCTCAGGTCCCAGTAGCCGCCAGAATTTACAGCGATATATGGTGGGGCCCAATGCCGTTCTAAGGATGGTAAGGCCTGAGCAGGTACAGGCATTAGTCAATTGGGTGGCCGACAGTGGATCCAGCACGTTCACATTATCTCCCACCCAGTCTTCTGCAGAAAGCGCACAGATGGCGCCTGAAAACCAACCCCATCAGTCTGTCACATCACCCCCATGCATACCAGGGAAACTGTCTCAGCCTCAAGTTATGCAGCAGTCTCTTATGCTGTTTGAAGACTCCGCTGGCAGGGTTTCCCAAGGGCATCCACCTAGCCCTTCCCCAGCGGTGAAAGATATAGAATGCACTGACGCACAACCACTTATGTTTCCTGATGATGAGGACATGGGAATACCACCTCAGCATGTCTCTGATGATGACGAAACACAGGTGCCAACTGCTGCGTCTTTCTGCAGTGTGCAGACTGAACAGGAGGTCAGGGATCAAGACTGGGTGGAAGACGATGCAGGGGATGATGAGGTCCTAGACCCCACATGGAATGAAGGTCGTGCCACTGACTTTCACAGTTCGGAGGAAGAGGCAGTGGTGAGACCGAGCCAACAGCGTAGCAAAAGAGGGAGCAGTGGGCAAAAGCAGAACACCCGCCGCCAAGAGACTCCGCCTGCTACTGCCCGCCGCCATCTGGGACCGAGCACCCCAAAGGCAGCTTCAAGGAGTTCCCTGGCATGGCACTTCTTCAAACAATGTGCTGACGACAAGACCCGAGTGGTTTGCACGCTGTGCCATCAGAGCCTTAAGCGAGGCATTAACGTTCTGAACCTGAGCACAACCTGCATGACCAGGCACCTGCATGCAAAGCATGAACTGCAGTGGAGTAAACACCTTAAAACCAAGGAAGTCACTCAGGCTCCCCCTGCTACCTCTTCTGCTGCTGCCGCCTCGGCCTCTTCTGCTGCTGCCGCCTCGGCCTCTTCCTCCGCCTCTGGAGGAACGTTGGCACCTGCCGCCCAGCAAACAGGGGATGTACCACCAACACCACCACCACCACCTCCGTCACCAAGCGTCTCAACCATGTCACACGGCAGCGTTCAGCTCTCCATCTCACAAACATTTGAGAGAAAGCGTAAATTCCCACCTAGCCACCCTCGATCCCTGGCCCTGAATGCCAGCATTTCTAAACTACTGGCCTATGAAATGCTGTCATTTAGGCTGGTGGACACAGACAGCTTCAAACAGCTCATGTCGCTTGCTGTCCCACAGTATGTTGTTCCCAGCCGCCACTACTTCTCCAAGAGAGCCGTGCCTTCCCTGCACAACCAAGTATCCGATAAAATCAAGTGTGCACTGCGCAACGCCATCTGTGGCAAGGTCCACCTAACCACAGATACGTGGACCAGTAAGCACGGCCAGGGACGCTATATCTCCCTAACTGCACACTGGGTAAATGTAGTGGCAGCTGGGCCCCAGGCGGAGAGCTGTTTGGCGCACGTCCTTCCGCCGCCAAGGATCGCAGGGCAACATTCTTTGCCTCCTGTTGCCACCTCCTCCTTCTCGGCTTCCTCCTCCTCTTCTTCCACCTGCTCATCCAGTCAGCCACACACCTTCACCACCAACTTCAGCACAGCCCGGGGTAAACGTCAGCAGGCCATTCTGAAACTCATATGTTTGGGGGACAGGCCCCACACCGCACAGGAGTTGTGGCGGGGTATTGAACAACAGACCGACGAGTGGTTGCTGCCGGTGAGCCTCAAGCCCGGCCTGGTGGTGTGTGATAATGGGCGAAATCTCGTTGCAGCTCTGGGACTAGCCAATTTGACGCACATCCCTTGCTTGGCGCATGTGCTGAATTTGGTGGTGCAGAAGTTCATTCACAACTACCCCGACATGTCAGAGCTGCTGCATAAAGTGCGGGCCGTCTGTTTGCGCTTCTGGCGTTCACATCCTGCTGCTGCTCGCCTGTCTGCGCTACAGCGTAACTTCGGCCTTCCCGCTCACCGCCTCATATGCGACGTGCCCACCAGGTGGAACTCCACCTTGCACATGCTGGACAGACTGTGCGAGCAGCAGCAGGCCATAGTGGAGTTTCAGCTGCAGCACGCACGGGTCAGTCGCACTACAGAACAGCACCACTTCACCACCAATGACTGGGCCTCCATGCGAGACCTGTGTGCCCTGTTGCGCTGTTTCGAGTACTCCACCAACATGGCCAGTGGCGATGACACCGTTATCAGCGTTACAATACCACTTCTATGTCTCCTTGAGAAAACACTTAGGGCGATGATGGAAGAGGAGGTGGCCCAGGAGGAGGAGGAAGAGGGGTCATTTTTAGCACTTTCAGGCCAGTCTCTTCGAAGTGACTCAGAGGGAGGTTTTTGGCAACAGCAGAGGCCAGGTACAAATGTGGCCAGCCAGGGCCCACTACTGGAGGACGAGGAGGACGAGGATGAGGAGGAGGTGGAGGAGGATGAAGCATGGTCACAGCGGGGTGGCACCCAACGCAGCTCGGGTCCATCACTGGTGCGTGGCTGGGGGGAAAGGCAGGACGATGACGATACGCCTCCCACAGAGGACAGCTTGTCCTTACCCCTGGGCAGCCTGGCACACATGAGCGACTACATGCTGCAGTGCCTGCGCAACGACAGCAGAGTTGCCCACATTTTAACCTGTGCGGACTACTGGGTTGCCACCCTGCTGGATCCACGCTACAAAGACAATGTGCCCACCTTACTTCCTGCACTGGAGCGTGATAGGAAGATGCGCGAGTACAAGCGCACGTTGGTAGACGCGCTACTGAGAGCATTCCCAAATGTCACAGGGGAACAAGTGGAAGCCCAAGGCCAAGGCAGAGGAGGAGCAAGAGGTCGCCAAGGCAGCTGTGTCAATGCCAGCTCCTTTGAGGGCAGGGTTAGCATGGCAGAGATGTGGAAAACTTTTGTCAACACGCCACAGCTAACTGCACCACCACCTGATACGCAACGTGTTAGCAGGAGGCAACATTTCACTAACATGGTGGAACAGTACGTGTGCACACCCCTCCACGTACTGACTGATGGTTCGGCCCCATTCAACTTCTGGGTCTCTAAATTGTCCACGTGGCCAGAGCTAGCCTTTTATGCCTTGGAGGTGCTGGCCTGCCCGGCGGCCAGCGTTTTGTCTGAACGTGTATTCAGCACGGCAGGGGGCGTCATTACAGACAAACGCAGCCGCCTGTCTACAGCCAATGTGGACAAGCTGACGTTCATAAAAATGAACCAGGCATGGATCCCACAGGATCTGTCCGTCCCTTGTCCAGATTAGACATTAACTACCTCCCCTTAACCATATATTATTGGACTCCAGGGCACTTCCTCATTCAATCCTATTTTATTTTCATTTTACCATTATATTGCGAGGCTACCCAAAGTTGAATGAACCTCTCCTGTGTCTGGGTGCCGGGGCCTAAATATATGCCAATGGACTGTTCCAATGTTGGGTGACGTGAAGCCTGATTCTCTGCTATGACATGCAGAATGATTCTCTGCTGACATGAAGCCAGATTGTCTGTTACGGGACCTCTCTCCTCTGCCTGTGTGCTGGGCCTAAATATATGCCAATGGACTGTTGCAGTGGTGGCTGACGTGAAGCCTCATTCTCTGCTATGACATGCAGACTGATTCTCTGCTGACATGAAGCCAGATTCTCTGTTACGAGACCTCCCTCCTCTGCCTGGGTGCTGGGCCTAAATATATGCCAATGGACTGTTGCAGTGGTGGCTGACGTGAAGCCTCATTCTCTGCTATGACATGCAGACTGATTCTCTGCTGACATGAAGCCAGATTCTCTGTTACGGGACCTCTCTCCTCTGCCTGTGTGTGTGCTGGGCCTAAATATATGCCAATGGACTGTTGCAGTGGTGGCTGACGTGAAGCCTCATTCTCTGCTATGACATGCAGACTAATTCTCTGCTGACATGAAGCCAGATTCTCTGTTACGGGACCTCTCTCCTCTGCCTGTGTGTGTGCTGGGCCTAAATATATGCCAATGGACTGTTGCAGTGGTGGCTGACGTGAAGCCTCATTCTCTGCTATGACATGCAGACTGATTCTCTGCTGACATGAAGCCAGATTCTCTGTTACGAGACCTCCCTCCTCTGCCTGGGTGCTGGGCCTAAATATATGCCAATGGACTGTTGCAGTGGTGGCTGACGTGAAGCCTCATTCTCTGCTATGACATGCAGACTGATTCTCTGCTGACATGAAGCCAGATTCTCTGTTACGGGACCTCTCTCCTCTGCCTGTGTGTGTGCTGGGCCTAAGTATATGCCAATGGACTGTTGCAGTGGTGGCTGACGTGAAGCCTCATTCTCTGCTATGACATGCAGACTAATTCTCTGCTGACATGAAGCCAGATTCTCTGTTACGGGACCTCTCTCCTCTGCCTGGGTGCTGGGCCTAAATTTATGAAAATGGACTCTTACAGTGGTGGGTGACGTGAAGCCAGATTCTCTGCTATGGGACCTCTCTCCAATTGATTTTGGTTAATTTTTATTTATTTAATTTTTATTTTAATTCATTTCCCTATCCACATTTGTTTGCAGGGGATTTACCTACATGTTGCTGCCTTTTGCAGCCCTCTAGCTCTTTCCTGGGCTGTTTTACAGCCTTTTTAGTGCCGAAAAGTTCGGGTCCCCATTGACTTCAATGGGGTTCGGGTTCGGGACGAAGTTCGGATCGGGTTCGGATCCCGAACCCGAACATTTCCGGGATGTTCGGCCGAACTTCTCGAACCCGAACATCCAGGTGTTCGCTCAACTCTAAATATGACATATTTTCAGTTGTTTCACACTTTTTTGTTATGTATATAATTCCACATGTGTTAATTCATAGTTTTGATGCCTTCAGTGTGAATCTACAATTTTCATAGTCATGAAAATAAAGAAAACTCTTTGAATGAGAAGGTGTGTCCAAACTTTTGGTCTGTACTGTGTATATATATACTTGAGGAAGGCTCGCGATCAGAGCCGAAACGTTGCACCACTGGTGTGAATAAAGGATTCATCACTTCACTACTTGGAGTGCCGCTCATTTTTTCTTGTCATTTTCAATAGGGAAATCATTCCATTCCCTCTGAGACGTGCACCCGCTTTTTTTCCCTTTTTTTCCTTGTTAAGCCAGTGCCGCCTTTTTTCTTCATATATATATATATATATATATATATATATATATATATATATGATGAAAAAACTATTGGCAGCACCACCATATCAGGGAAAGAGGGTGCAATGTCCAAGTATAGTAACTGGAGCTTACCCACTTGTAGACAATGAAAAAAATTGGACTGCACTCCAAACGGTTCTTCAGTAAAACAGTAGGTTGTTTTTATTCACCCATGTGGTGGCAATAAGCGACGTTTCGGCTCTACATGACCCTTTCTCAAGGCTTGAAAAAGGCTCATGTAGAGCCGAAACGTCGCTTATTGCCACCACATGGGTGAATAAAAACAACCTACTGTTTTACTGAAGAACCGTTTGGAGTACAGTCCAATTTTTTTCAATATATATATATATATATATATATATATATATATACCCATTATCCCATGCCTAAGAGGAATTTAAGAGGGTGATATTGCTTTCACTAGTTCACTTTAATTTATTAGGCCATCTTAAAGAAACCCTTTTTTTTAAGATGCTTACCCCAGTGAATTTAACATCTAGGCAGTAATTATGCATTCTAAATAGTGCTGAGCGATTCGAAGTTTGTAAAGTCAGCAAAGCTGAATTTCCTCATGCTTCGTGGAAACAAATCGATCTTCCCTGACATGGCGGTAAAAAAAAAAAAAAAAATCATACTTACCTCATCCATTTGAGTGTGAAAAGGCCACTGTGGCCATCTTGCTTGAAAATCCTGCACAAAATCTTGTTTGTGGTGACGTATGCAGTCACCACGCCAGCCGATGTGATTACATCATCACGCGCCATGCAAGTTTTCACGCTGAATCTTCAAGCAAGATGGCTGCGCCGGCCTCTTCACGATCAAATGGATGAGGTATGATTTAATTTTAGTTTTTTTAATTAGCAAACACTAAAATGTGTTAATATGAATCTCAGATGCCTCGATCAACGATGAACGTGGCATCTGAGGGGTTCAATGATGGGGGGCGGCGCAATCGTCGTTCCCTGTCATTGCACCCACTATTTACCAAGAAATGCACTTCGTGATTAAGCAAATTTTTTAATAAAATTGGGTGAAGCAGCCGAATCGAAGTTTAGTGAAGTTTGCTAATCTCTAATTCCGAACTTATTTTTGCATGACTCAACCTAAATGGGTTGTATAACAGCAGAAAGATCTGATTTTCTTTCCCCAGAAAAAGCGCCTCTCTTGCCAGTGGGTCATGTCTGGTACTGCAGCCCCCCCTCTCCATTCATTGTGGAAATAGATACAGCCTATGTATGACCCTTATCAATTCTGCCAGATTATACCCTCACAGTGTTAAAAATAATAGATGTAAGGTGGTCTCTTCCCCATGTCCAGCTTGAACTTTACACCCCATATTAAGGACTGAAGGCAAGCATAGATTTATAATGGGACTCTTAGTAGGAATGCTTCTAGATGTAAAGTCAGGATAAGATTGAATTTGCCATGCTGACACAATGCTTTGTATATGTCAATTTTTATGTACTTTGCTGATACACAGAAGCTATTGTAGTATAGATCTAAACAACAGTGCAGAGCTATAATTCTGTCCATGTGCTGGAAATATGGCTCTGCATCTCTGTATTTTCTTATAATGGCAATTGCCAGGTTCCATCACTCTGTGTAGGGCTATTAGCGGTGAAAGGTGAGAATAGGATGTGCACGTGCTGCCAGCCGCTTGTCGGAGACTGATCAAATGCGTTTCCTGCCACAGTTTACATATCATTGTGTGGTATCGTCTGGGGAAGTGTGAATAATTTTATTAATTAAGTTTTTAATTGCATAAACCCATATTATTGATGTCTCCTCGCCTCCTGGCAAACGGCTAAAATTAGTGTACACGTTGTGAGCCGTATGGTTTATTGAAATGTTTTGTCTCCTACGTAAGCTACATTGTCCTGAGCTGTTGTTTAGTCTACAGAATTGCTAATGCTGTGCTGCACTGCACAGATGAGTATTGTTAGTGTCTACAAGATCCACATTTCTAAGCCCTGGTCTTCTTGTAAGGTGTGGGTGAAGGCCAAACAGTCTTTGGTAGCGATGGCAACGAGCCACTTGATGCTGGCGCTCAAAACAATTCTACAGACAGTCTCTTTATTTCCTTAAACAGTTTCTCTTGGAATTATTTAAATTGACCACCAGCAACCTGACTTAGAATGTGAGCACATCTGTCTAGGTGAAGGTGATGCGTGTGGTGGCAGGGCATCACTACACTGCTCTGCAATAGATGGTAATGAAGCGTAGTGTGTAGTGAGGCTCCCCTTCCCCTCGAGGCAGCTCTGAAGATGGTGGCAACCAGTCCTGCTCACATTCTAGGACAGGTTGCTGGAGGCCATTTTAAATAATTTCCTAAGAACCCCTGCAAGTTAATATTTTGATACATCAGCTACCCTTGTCCGGAATACTGGAATTTTCTGGCACAGGCTCCACTTGACTCCTGCACAGATGCTGTATTCATCCTGTTTCTTGTCTCTCCAGAGACTTCCGGTATGAGGCTAACTCAAAGTCCTCCTCCTTGCGTCACAGTACCGGTGCTTTTGTCCGAGTGCTGTAGAGGATTCGGTGGCCTATTCAAACAACTTTGCAGATTCGTTATATCTTCCTTTTACCTCTTCACAAATGTCTGTCTCTCAGGGGAGCACTGCTCACATGTGTCTGAACAGGAACAGTTCCTTTCTCTTGCTGTGATTTGAGGACCTGCCCAGCCTGGTCATGTGACCGCCCTTTTTTTTTTTTTTTACATCTTTAGGTTACACTGACTTAAAGTTTTTATGTTGGGAAGCATGTATTCTCAAGCATTGGTCTTCAGATTTTTTTTCATCCCAGGCATACACTATACCTACTGTTATAAGAACTTAAGTACAGTAAAGTACAGTAAACCCTTGGTTGGGCAGGAACAGGCAGAATCATAAGTCATTATGATGCTGTGGCTTCTGGTCAGAGGAGCAGTGTTCGGTCCAGGAAATGGTTTCCTGGATCGAACATGCTCCTGTAAAAATGCCCTAAGATAGTAATCAAAACAGTAGCAAAGTCCAGATTCCATGTCTAAGGGTTAAATGGTGAAAACATGCAATGTAGTTCTTAACATACATCTTCCATCGTTCTGATTAGTGTTCAGCGGATCGAAGTTAATGAAGTGGAATTCGATCCAAATTTCAAAAATTTGATTCGCCACGAATCTGAATTTGCTGGCAATTTGTGGTATCAAATTGGATTTTCTTCTAAAATGGCTGCTGCACATGTTACAAAGTGAAAGTAAGAAGGCAGGGAAGGAGGGATCACCTATAATGCTGTGCAGCCAGCCAATCAGCAGATAGCTAGCCCCTGTGATGTCAGAGCCCTATAAAAAGCCTCATCCTGCCCAGTCTCCGCCATTTTACTGTGAACTTAGTGCAGGGAGACACGTGACAGGCACTAGGGACAGTGTTTAGGAAAGCCTTTCTTTACTAAATATTACTTTTGAACAGTTCAGGGACAACACAGAGATAGTGTAGGGATATAATAGGGAGGCTTTATCCACACTATAGGGAGAGAGCAGGGATCAATAGAGTGTAAAGCCTGGGTAATAGGAGCGATTCTATTACACCTTGCTGCAGTAATTGGGGTTAAAAATAATTTTAATACTACTGATTTTAGGTTGTTCACGTTCTTTTATACATAAGTAATTCCGTTAATCCTTGATTCTGTAATTGGAGTGAAATTACAGTCTGATACTACTGATTTTGGGGGGTTCACGTTCTTTTATAGATAACTAAATCCGTTAATCCACGTTGCCACTCCGCAAAAAAGACAGAACATGTCCTATTTTTGTCCGTTTTGCGTACAAGGATAGGCATGGTTACAATGGATCCATGTTTTGCGGACTGCAAAATACATACGGTTGTGTGCATGAGCCCTAAGAGTGACGCCTGTCATCTATCTGTCATACTGACGCACACTATTTCACTACCACAGCAGTCTAGCTATGCACGTTTCTGCAATGCACAGTGATGTACACAGAGATACATGCTCCCCGCAGGCTGAGAAATAGCAGATTTTTAACACACTTTGTGACAAATTAATCCGTATAGAATTTAAAAAAAAAATTATTCAATAAATCGTGTCAATCAAATTTTTGAAAACTTCGCTCATCTCTAGTTATGATCTATCAGGAGTATCACGCATTTCATAAATACTACCTTATATACTATTAGAAGTCATATTTAGCAATTAGTGCCTTGCTGTAGTAGACTGATCAAAGTTAATATTGCTGATACAGCCTATAGCTCATTAGTACTTCATTAATTAATAAACCCCAGTGGGGTCTTTCCGCTGCCCTTGAGAACCACAGGAACACATCTCTCCCATCTGACGTCTAAGCTAAGCCTGCTGTCATCCATATCAAGGTCATACTGGAAAACAGGTTTATCCACTTCATGTTACATGACCATATGGAGCACATGTTATTCTTCCACCATTGCCAAGGTGTTCTAACAAGGCTGTGCTGATGAATGGTGGCGGACTGAGCCAAGAGCAAATGGTGCAGGTCATATGCCAGAGATTTATTTTATCCACAGTGGTGTCTGGACATGAGTAAAGGTTGTGTTGATTCAATCAAGGTTTATGAGCAGGAGTTCTCCAGGTGATGAATAGTAGACTGTATCAGAGTCATCCACTTTGGACAATCAATTTTTGTTGTTAAGCTGGCCATAGGTCATGGCTGAAACCTCCACCGATCAGCTGTAATCTGTGAGGGACCCTAGGACCAAGTGTTTGATTTCTCTGCGGCACCACCTGCAGGGGGCATGAAGCATTGCACATATCTTATTGAAATGACTGGGCTGAGTGTGTAATTTATGAATATTCCCTCTTCTGCATAAAAATAAAGGTGATGCCAGTACAGTTTTTCCTGGGACTTATGAAAATATAACATGAGACCAGTATGTAGACTCTTTGACCATCATTGATAATTTTGCTTTTAATTTCCTGATATACATATGTTGCCCTTTAAACCAATGACTTTAGGCATGATCATAATAAGATGGAGGCCTTCAGAGACTTTGTCCCTTTGAGATCTGCCAATGGTCTCTGTACAACAACCCGCCTTTGCTGGCAGTTTTGCAGGGGAAGCAATGGCAAGCAGTTGAAATTTGCCTCAGGCCAACGTCTTCACTTACTGCTAAAGGAAGAAATTAGAATAATATAATATTAGAGGTTTGTTATCTTATGCAATTTTGTAACGTTCTTTAATTAGGTTGACTTTGCACTCATTCTCCAGTTTATTTCTTTCATATTTTTTCATTCTGCATGTGTTGCTGTATGTATTTTTCACGATCCCTTGTACATATACTGTGCCCTCTAATTCGATGTGAGCAGAATCCAGCCAGATGTTATTTTCCAGTAAATTAAATTTCCTATTGGCAAAAGCTTTTTCCTCAGCAAGGTCCAAGGGAAATAGGCTGGTATTTGCAGAATTTCAGTCAGGCATATCTGCTACAATGTTCACTTAACAAACTTTATTAGGAACTTAAAGCTTTTCACCCTTAGGCTCTTTTTTCATAGCCAAAAAGATCACAGCTTCCAAATTTAAATGCCCATAAATTATAGTTGGGCTGCGTAGTGTGTTTTTTTTTTTTTTTTTTACTGACTTTATAAATAAAATGAGGCTTTTGATGTATGTTTTTCCTGGAAATGTAAATTAACAAGTGATATAACTGGAAACATTGTGGTAAAATCTGAAAAAATTGAAATGTGCAGGTTATGGCTACTGTAAAGAGCCAGGAAATGTCTATAGAACACAAACTATATACAGTTTTTAATAGACAACTGTATAAAAAAAAAATCTTTCATCAGGAGTAAAAAAATATCAATGTATCTGTGCCTCTAATTATTTTTTCTTTGGTAGCTTTGTGGTTCTAGGAAGCATGCTCGGGGATACCGCCAAGATCATAGGTAAACCTGCTCACACGGCTGTATTGTGGGTCTGTTTTGAATGCATCTGTTATGTGCACTCAGCCTGCAATAGATCCATACTGTACCTCTGTATGCCTCTGCCTTTACTCTGTTGTTGTTTTCAGATGCAGTATTGCAGAGCTATTCTCCTCTCCATATGCACTGCTTCTATAGGAGAGGACAGTGCCTTACTGTGGCATCATAGGGCCAGAAGAGAAATGCACTCTAAAATTAACCTGTAAGAACTCCCTCTGCTCCATGTGTGCAGCAATCCATGTTCTTAGTACCTTAATTTGAAGGTTATGTTCCATGCATATGATATATTGCTGAGTGGAACCAGTTCATAATCTGTTTCAGTTTGGCACCTTGCTAAATTTGAACTTTAAAGGCCATGGACACTGTTGACTTGAAAAAAATAGTTTTTATAAACATTAAAGGTTACCTTGAGTTGCAGTGAGTTTCAGGCTGTGGTCTTCACACCTTCATTCACTTTCAAACTCCCTGAAATGCAGCTTGCAACCTGATCCATTTCTTAGAATCTTTCTTTTGTAGGTGTGTTCCTCCCAGTGATAAATGCTGGATGTAGGTCCTGTGTGTCCAGGATGCTGCTGCCTTGGTCAGCTCCTTATCAGCACAGCTTCAGCTTTGTGCTTATAAACATTGAGTGTGACCCCCGCTATCCACATAGTCTGTAGAGACTTATCTCCTCCTTTTATACATTGATACTTCACTTTGAAATTACCCCCCCTCCACCATGTGTGCTTTCCTCACTATCACTACATGAAAACTCCTTTACTTCCTTGTTATACTCTGATCTGCCTTCTCTAACATCCTTCCCCTATCTTCTGCTTTCTCAAAGGTCTCATGCACAAGACTGTGTGAAACACGCCCCCCCCCCCCCACGGCCCTGTCGCGTCCCAGGTTTAGTTGGTATGCCGAGTGGGGTGGTGCGGACTATATGTGTCACGGTGCTCCTACCTGGATACAGCAGGGGCCCATGCTTTGGCCCCATAGCATTTAAAAGGGGAATAATTGAGGCATAACGGAAAATAACTTGAGTCCAGACCTTGTTGTGAAGTTCAATGGCAGCTTTACTTGAATAAACTTTCATCCAAACGATTGGCAGGCTTTGTGTTGGTTCCAGCATGCCTTTACGTAAACTGGCAGGCCAACTCAATAACTCGGCTTTCTCTCTTCCTCTGCTGTACTGACAGGCTTGCTTAATAACTTTGTTTTACTTCTTTAAGCTGCATTAAATTCTGCTCAAGTCTGGTTACTGTAGTATAGGGCTGTCCTGGTATCTTTGCATGGGGTGCTGTCCACTGTTATTCCCCTCCTGACACTCAGTAAAACATATCTTCAGCCGAAGAACTCTTCCACTTGTTGCTTTCTCTAATGGTGGCCAAATATCTATTCCTATGGTCTATATTGCTTCCTCTATCTTTCTTCATGACCAGCAGAGCTTAGGGTGCTCTGGCTGGCGTAGGCACGCCTGACCGTGCCCCTGATCACACTCTTCCTGTCTAGAACTAACTGGAAACTCCTGCCGCACCCTTCTGGCAGGAAGTAGGACTGCTCCACTTCTGCCCAAAGGTGGGAGAATGGAATTGCGAGTTTCATTCTATCCAAGTATAGCTCTGCCATCTGCACTGCCACCTGGTGAACCAGGCACACTACATGTAATAAACAGTTACATAGAAAGATTATCATTGCACAATGTAGAGGACCTGGACAGAAATACACAGATGACATTTAGGTTAGCCCACTAGAGATAGTAGCAGGGTGCAGGAGTGGTAACACCACTCTGGGGTGTTACTTGTGTGCTGGCCATGCCTGTGCACAGGTACCCACTGTGTGACTGCCATGTGTGGACGCAGACTCATCCGATAGTTTGCACTGCAAAAAAGTAGTACATGCACGAACCCATTCTTGATATGGTGCGCACACTTCCGGTGCCAGTATATTGCGGACCCGCTGTTTGCAGGCTGCAAGAGGGGCACAGACCTGCTACGGTTGTGTGCATGAGGCCTAAGACAGGAGAGGGGGAGAGCAGAAAATGCTGGCGCAGCCAGGAGCAATGTGTTGTCAGTTCTGTGTCACTTTTTATATAAGTTGAAGCTTTCATTTCTTGTGTAAAGAATGGCAACCTATTATGCCATGTGTTATAGACTTTTCTCACCTTTCAGAAAGGATGAATGCGGTACCTTTTGTGAGGCTGATATTTTCTTACTATAAAAGGTACGTATTACACAAATGTCTTGCAGTGCCCAGAGCTTACTCTGAATTGGATACGCTTTATATTGCATTGAATTCTTGTTATTATCTCAGTGCTTGTCCAAGCATTAAATGTCAATAGATTGGAGAAAAATATCATAGGAGAAACATAGCTATGTATAGCAATTATCTTCAGACACTTAAACTGGTGATTCAGATGTCTAGGGCAGAAAGCAACATTATACTAACAAAATTGCTTTTCTATACATGAAGCAGTGACAATACTTTTCCTTCTTTTTATCCCTTTAAAGTCACTGGGCAGTTAACAGCTATAGTATTAAAACAGTGATTCATTTTTTTTTTCTTACTTTTTTTGTTTCAGATTTTCCTTGAAAACTCAGCTTAAATGACATTTTGGCCTCCTTTTTAGACTAATATTTAGTATATGTGAAGCAGTAGAATGAGAATTTTGGTCTAGAACAGCGGGGGAAATGTATTATGTTTGTGTGTTTTGGCATGAGATGTGCCTAGTTTTTGGCGCTTTGTTTGCCTGACAATTGATTGCCTAATGCTTTGGTTTCTAAACTTATAAAATGGTAATAGTTAAGCACAGTCTAATAATTTATAATTTATTTATCATAATAATTGATCATATATATTTTAGGCCATTGTTTGTTATTTGTGCAATTATTTGGCACAATTTATGCTAGCACCTACTTGGTCTAATCTGATGCCATTAAATAAGATAGGACTGTGACACAATTTGGCAGCTAATTATCACAAATAAAAATGCAAGTAGTAAATCTACCCTGACCTTTCTCAACCCAGTCTTTGGGTCATATATTGACGATTTTCTTATTATTGCACAGGTGAATTTGTTTCACTAAATCAAAAAATGCCATGTGTTCTCTTGTTTTGGGTATGTGTCCATATGACAAACTGTGTAGTTTGTTTATGAAACTACCAAGTAATATATAAGCATATTATAACTGTCCATGCAGGGGTGGACTGGCCATAGACCCTACAGGTAAATTACCCGGTGGACCAAAGCCTACGGAGCTGTCCGAGACCTCTTTACTTTTGCTGGGGTACAGAATGATCTGCTCCTCTTGACTGTTACTAATGCTGGAAGCATCAGGTACTTATGTAACTGGTCAGCAGCTGCAGATACCCTCCGGAATTCCATCATATGGCTATCCTCAGGATGGTGATAGAGTTGAATACTGCAGCAGGGCATGGGAGACGATGGCTTTATATCTTAAAGGGGTTGTCCGAGTTCAGAGTTGAACTCAGACATATCCCCATTTTCACCCTTCCATTCCCCATAATATGAGCATCGAAGCATTTCATGCTCCAATGCTCTTCCTTTGTATAGCGCAGGGCATGGGCTTTTTTGTTTATATTTTTACACTGCTAGATGCAGGCTTCTGCCTAGCAGTGTTCCCAGTGACATCACAGGCTCTGATGGGTGGGCTTTAGCGCTGCCCTAGCCTGTAAAATGGTTAGGGCAGCCCTGAAGCCTGCCTATTAGTGCCGATGACGTCACCAGGCTCACTGCTAAGAGGAAGCCTCTGCCTAGCTTTAGCCATGGAGAGCCCGGTACTTCACCGGATCTCCAAAAAATGTATTTGCCCTTCGCGGGCAAAGGATAGCATCGGTGCATGATGCTCATGTCAGGGGGGCTGCCTGGGTGACAATGGGGATATGCCAGAGTTCAGCTCTTAACCTGGGCAAACCCTTTAGTTAGAGGGAACTGGAGAGGGACAGAATGTGCAGCTATTGATGGCCACCATAGAGGGACTGCTTCTGGCACAGTATCGAGTGCTGCACTGTGGTATTTAGTTCTGATGGGATGGAATTTTGTGCTGCACTATATTATTACTGACCCCGTCTACTTGTTTCGGCTAAATCTAGATGTGTTGGCATTGCCTACTTGTGTTGCCTTGCCTTCAATTTGAACCCGCCTATAACATAGAGGCCACGTTTTAGGGTTTTCCATGGCCACTTTACATTCCTAGTCCTCCCCTTCAGGGCTGTCCGTCTCCTCACTCCTTGGGTGCCATCTCCTCAAGGTTACAGTACACCCCACAACCCAATTAACTTTCAGCCACATTCTGCCTTCCCTTCATCCTGGGCATGTGCTGAACAGTGTACTGATAGCAGCTCAGCAATGGCATCAGTGTTGGATGTGTAATTAGAAAGCATCACAGTTTAAATAGGCGCTATAAATAAATAAATAAAAATTAATGTTAGAATTATAGAATTACTCAACAAGGAATATTGTTTTCCATTAGGTATGCACAAATTGACATCACTAACACACAACAATGTATATTATATATTCAAAAAGGCATATACTGTGTTTTATTGTTCACATTAAACAGCCCAACAGCTGACTGAATTAATAATGGAGAACTTAACAAGTTCCACTCTACAGCAACCAGCAGCTCAGGTTCTTGTCAGTATACAACCTAACCAGGGATGCACAAACTCCCGATACCGCCTTCCGAATGCTGCAGTTTTATCACTCCCTTCAATAGAACTTTCTATTCTTATCTGCAAAATGGACAAGAATAGGACACGTTCTAATAATTGTACAGACGGCACACAGATGCATTTTTTGCAGACCCTTAGAAATGAATGACTCCGTGTGTGATCTGCAAAAAATTGCGGGCCCCAGATATGGTTGTGTGTATAAAGCTAAAGAGCTAATGTTCCACGAAAGACTGGTGGCTAGGCAAGGGCGGATTGGCCATAGACTCTACACGGAAATTTCCTGGTGAGCCGATGCCTAGGAGGGCCACCCAAGCCCTACTTACGGCCACCAGCCAGGTTCTTAATGACCTGATTCTCTCCTATGCACCTGGCCAGCAGCCGCAGGTGTTCTCCTGAATTCAACTTTATCTACGTCCTCAGGACAGTGATATAGATAAATAATGTGCGTCATTGCAGTATTTTGTGCTGCACTGTGGTATTTGGTTCAGCTGGGGCACTATATTGCTCTGCACTATCGTACTGCTGGCCCTGCCTAATTATGTTGCCCTGCCTTCTGTCAGTTTGGATCTACCTACAACATGGGGCCACTTTAAAAAAAAAATTCCCAGGGCCACTTTCACTTCCCAATCGGTGTCTTCCACCTGACACCCTCATAATAGTTATACAAACTTAGGGGGACATTTATCAAGACTGCTACTCCAGTTTTATGGTGGTAAAAAGTTGCAAGTGATGTGTGTGACTTCTTGCACAAAATCATGTGACTTTTGGACAGAAAGTAAGTCTGTTTTGGCCATTAGACCACTTTTAAGGGCATTTATGATATGCGTCATTTTTTAATGTTGCAGCCAGGTGCACAGTACGACAAGTAACCCATTGCCCACTACAGTATTATTAAAAAAGGCACAGCCACATTGCATGTGCTGTGAATAAAAAAAAAACATGCACCATGTTCATAAATATGGAGCAACAAGAGAACCAACAGACTCAAACAGAACCACACTTGATAAATGTCCCTGTTTGGCCTGGCAATATTTATATGTGTGTATATTTAGTGTCAAGAGTGGAATAATTTTTTTTTTTTTTTGAAGGCTTTATTTCTGAGCCCAAATAGAATTTGAGCATATACTTGGCACTTAAAATGTGGCTTTGAAATGGAGGCATATTATTGTGTGTTTACTAGTCAGACCACTGTTCTGGCAGCAGAGAAGAAGAGAAGCAACTTGAAAGGCAAACAAAGCTATTTCCCATCTGTCGCTGCAAGTTAGGACAAGTCCCAAAAGAGGGGACATCGCCTGATTGCCTGGGGGTTTCAAATTGGTTAATGAGTTTTTCCCTTGTGCCAGGCGATGCGGCCGTCCTAAGAATCAATGACCCACACACTTTGCTGGTTAAAGGTTTCTCTGCCGAGCGACGCTCGTAGAGACAGTTTTATTAGTTTTAATAAATTTTTATATGACCAATCAAAGCCATTTATTAAAATAACCAATCAAAACGATAAGGATAGAATAGAGGGCTAAATTCAGACTCTACGTATCAAAGTATGATTCTAAATATTACCATAAACCTAATTCCTGTAAATTACATAATGCAGTCCTGATCAAAAGTTTAAGACTACTTGAAAAATGGCAAAAAAATATTTAGCATGGCTGGATCTTAACAAGGTTCCAAGTAGAGCTTCAACATGCAACAAGAAGAAATGGGAGTGAGACAAAACATTTTTTGAGCATTCAATTTAATGAAAACAACGTATAAACTGAAACAGGCTGTTTTAGGATAAACTGAAACAGGCTGTTTTTCAGCTGATCAAAAGTTTAGGACCACACCTCCCAAAAAAACTAACCCCCCCCAAAACAGAAATCCAACTTCCAAACATGAACTCAGTAGATTTAGATCAGGGGAACACGCAGGATGGGCCAAAAGAGTGATGTTTTTCTCCTGGAAGAAGTCCCTTGTCCTGCGGGCATTGTGTACTGTAGTGTTGTCCTGTTGAAAAACCCAGTCGTTACCACACAGTCGAGAGCCCTCAGTCATGAGTAATGCTCTCTGCAACATCTGGACATAGCCAGCATCCGTTTGACGCCCCTGCACTTCCTGAAGCTCCATTGTTCCACTGAAGAAAAAAGCACCCCAGACCATTATGGCGCCCCTCCACTGTGGCAGGTAGAAAACATCTCAGGTGGGATCTGCTCGTCATGCCAGTAACGTTGGAAACCATCAGGACCATCAAGGTTAAATTTTTTCTCATCAGAGAATAAAACTTTCTTCCACCTTTGAATGTCCCATGTTTGGTGCTCTCTTGCAAAGTCCAAACGAGCAGTTCTGTGGCGTTCAAGGAGACGAGGTCTTTGAAGACGTTTTTTGTTTTTGAAGCCCTTCAGTCTCAGATGCCGTCTGATGGTTATGGGGCTGCAGTCAGCACCAGTAAGGGCCTTAATTTGGGTTGAGGATCGTCCAGTGTCTTGACGGACAGCCAATTGGATCCTCCGGCTCAGTGTTGATGAAATTTTCTTTGGTTCTTCCACTTGACTTTTTTGTTCCATAACCCTCGGGATCATTTGAGAAAATTCCAAATGACGGTCTTACTGCGTCCCACCTCAGCAGCGATGGCGCGCTGTGAGAGACCCTGCTTATGCAGTTCAACAACCCAACCACGTTCAAAAAAGGAGAATTTTGTTGGCTTTGCCATCACAACGTGTGACTACCTGACAGAAAATGACAATGAATCCACATCTTTGCACAGATTTGGCCTTTTAAAGGCATGTGGTCCTAAAATTTGGATCAGCTGAAAAACAGCCTGTTTCAGTTTAATCGTTGTTTTCAATTAATTGAATGCTCAAAAAATGTTTTGTCTCACTCTCATTTCTTCTTGTTGCATGTTGAAGCTCTACTTGGAACCTTGTTAAGATCCAACAATGTAAAATATGATTTGTTGCCATTTTTCAAGTGGTCTTAAACTTTTGATCAGGACTTACTTGAGTAGGTTCTTTCCATTGGCAAAGTATAGCTTGATCCATGTTCATTATAAATGATAATTGCAAAGGAAACAACAGACTTTGGTAGTCATTTATAGTGATGAGCGGCAGGGGTCATATTCGAATTCGCGATATTTCGCGAATATTTTTTAGAATATTCGTCGAATATTCGAAAATTCAAAAATTCGCAAATTTTTTTTCTTGCAAAAAATCGGCAAGGTAATGATCGTGTAATATGCGAATTTTCGTAATTCTAATTTTCGGATTCAAATTTTTATTGTGAATTTTTCAACTTTAAGACAAAGAAGATTATAGCACTATGTTAGCTAAATTGCTCTATATTCGTTTTTTTTCGAATATTCGCTATATTGCTATATATTCTTGATTTAGAATATTACAAATATTCGAAAAAACGAAGTTCTAGCAATATAGCGAAAATTCGAAAAAACGAATATAGAGCAATTTAGCTAATATAGTGCTATAATCTTCTTTGTCTAATAGTTGTAATTTTTTTCTCATCTGAAGTTCAGATTGGAAAAAAATTACAACTATAAAAAAAAGATTATAGCACTATATTAGCTAAATTGCTCTATATTCGTTTTTTCGAATATTCGCTATATTGCTATAATTACGAATATTCGAAAAAACGAAGTTATAGCAATATAGCGAAAATTCGAAAAAAACAAATATAGAGCAATTAAGCTAATATAGTGCTATTGTCTAATAGTTGTAAGTTAAAAAATTCGCAATAAAAATTAGAATCCGAAAATTCGCATATCACACACAATCATTACCTTGCCGATTTTTTTCAAGAAAAAAACCCAAAAGATTATAGCACTATATTAGCTAAATTGCTCTATTTTCGATTTTTTGAATATTCGCTATATTGCTATAACAGTTTTTTCGAATATTCGTAATATATAGCAATATAGCGAATATTCGAAAAAAACGAATATAGAGCAATTTAGCTAATATAGTGCTATAATCTTTTTTTTTATAGTTGTAATTTTTTTCCAATCTGAACTTCAGATGAGAAAAAAATTACAACTATTAGACAAAGAAGATTATAGCACTATATTAGCTTAATTGCTCTATATTCTTTTTTTTCGAATTTTCGCTATATTGCTATAACTTTGTTTTTTCGAATATTTGTAATATTCTAAAACAAGAATATATAGCAATATAGCGAATATTCGAAAAAAACGAATATAGAGCAATTTAGCTAAGGCTACTTTCACACCTGCGTTAGGTGCGGATCCGTCTGGTATCTGCACAGACGGATCCGCACCTATAATGCAAACGCTTAGATCCGTTCAGAACGGATCCGTTTGCATTACCATGAAAAAAAAAAAAATTTTTTTTTTTTTTTGTTCATGATAATGCAAACGGATCTGTTTTGACTTTACATTGAAAGTCAATGGGGGATGGATCCGTTTGAAAATTGAGCCATATTGTGTCAACTTCAAACGGATCCGTCCCCATTGACTTCCATTGTAAGTCTGGACGGATCCGTTTGCCTCCGCACGGCCAGGCGGACACCCGAACGCTGCAAGAAGCGTTCAGGTGTCCGCCTGCTGAGCGGAGCGGAGGCTGAACGCTGCCAGACTGATGCATTCTGAGCGGATCCGCATCCACTCAGAATACATTGGGGCTGTACGGATCCGTTCGGGGCCGCTTGTGAGAGCCTTCAAACGGAACTCACAAGCGGAGCCCCGAACGCTAGTGTGAAAGTAGCCTAACATAGTGCTATAATCTTCTTTGTCTTAAAGTTGAAAAATTCGCAATAAAAATTCGAATCCGAAAATTCAAATTACGAAAATTCGCATATTACACAATAATTACCTTGCCGATTTTTTCAAGAAAAAAAAATCGTGCATTTTCGAATATGACCCCTGCCGCTCATCACTACTCCTAAAGTCAAGTATATTGCAGCCTTCTTATTGGCCCACAAGCTAGAAGCAGGAAGGGATCGTGTGTACTGATAAAAAAAAAAAAAAAAAACTGAAAAAAAGAATATTCGAAATTACAAATATATATAACTATATTCGAAATATTCGCGAATTTTCGAAGTGGCTATATTCGCAATAAAAATTCGAAATTCGAATATTCGTGATCAACACTAGTCATTTACGATCAGATATATGCCACTTGCCACCCTGTACCACTGGCATGTTCAAATTGTCATACACAATGGCCGACCTTAGGGTCTTTATTAGAGCCTGGCATCCTGTGATTGTACTACAGGGGTGCTAGTGGCATGACAGAGGGAAACCCCTCTATCAAATAAGTTAGATGCTGCAGTTACTGTTGAACATCGCAATATAGAGGTTAAACAGCTAGAATTGGAGTTATCATTGTGCAGGTGACACCCACTGCTGATTCCTATGAACCTTGTTAGAGATTATCTGGTGGATTCTTGGCCAGTATAAAGGATCCCTTAGACACAGCTCCTTCATAAACTTATGGCGCAGTGCACGTAGTGATTGCTTAGACACAGTTCCTTTTATAAATGCATGGCGCAGTGCATCTAGTGATGGCGTAGACACAGGTCCTTCATAAATGTTGGCACAGTTCCCTATAGCACTGCTGCCTGTACAGAAGGGGTTGAACAGCTAGGATTGTAGTTAGCATTGTGTAGTTGGCATCCACTGGTGATGGCTTACGGTCCCTTTACACTGAGCAATAAAGCAGACGATTGTGAAGAAGGAAGCGTTCCTTCCCGAGAAGCGCCTGCTCGTCAGTGGAGGAGACCCCTGCGTTCACAAGCAGTGATCACCTCCACAGTATGAGGAGAAGCGATCACTAATGCCATCACTTCCCATACTGACTTGTTGTTTGCCGGCAGCAGAGCGTGATTACACAGCACGATCTGCTGCCGACAAATGACGATGTTTGTGTCTGCATGAATGAACTATTTCCTGATAAACTAGTGTTTTGCTCGTTTATCGGGTAATCAACGGCACTTCTAGGCTAGCATTACACGGCAACAGTTGTCGCTCAAAAGTCACGCAACAATTTTTTTATGATAGTCTATGGCAGTGTTGGTGAACCTTTTACAGACTGAGTGCCCAAACTGCAACCCAAAACCCACTTATTTATCCCAAAGTGCCAATATGGCAAGTTAACCTGAATACTACAGTCCAGTACATCTTCCATGTACTTCATAATTTAGCTATAATATCCTGCCTAAATTCAATGCGCTGCCTGCGCCGTTCATAGTGCGCCCTGCGCTGATGAATGGCAGTAAAAGTCTAAAGCATTTTGGTACACCATAGACTATATTTCCAGGGTGCGAGTGCCCGCAGAGAGGGCTCTGAGTGCCGCCTCCTGTGCCATAGGTTCGCCACCACTGGTCTATGGTGTCGCACTGCAACATGCGACATGCTACGACTGCGATGCAACAGTCGCAAAAAATCCATCCAAGATTTTTCTGCGACTGTCGTGTCGCAGTTGCAGCATGTTGCAGTGCGACACCATAGACTATCATTATAAAAATTGTCGCGCGACTTTTGAGCAACATCAATGTCGCGTGACACATGTTGCAATGTAGCTCTAGCCTTAGATTGCCAGAAAATCGCTAACGAGCCTTCTTATGATTCTTGGCCCGCGTAAAGGGCCCCTTAGAGACAGCTCCTTCATAAACATATGGTGCGGTAGATCTGGTGATTGCATAGACACAGCTACTTTTATAAATGTTTGGCGCCGTGCATTATAGAATTGTTGCCTGTGCAGAAGGGGTTAAACATTCAAGCTCTTAATTTGTAATTCTGAAAATATTGTCAAGCATGGTAAGGGCACCACCATCCGGGTAAGGATGCCACCTCAGCATCCATCAGCATACTGTATTCATTCATACAGAAAGCTAAAATGTCACATTCTTTCACAGATCTTGAGTAATGTCAGATCTGCAAAATCCAGCAGCAGAATAGTAATCTGTAGGGGGGAGTTCCGGACATTGCTATGGTTTTAGTAGTTTTGTTAATTAGCCCCTGCATTAATCACCCAGCTGCAGATGGTTTCGAATAAGCAACTGTTTGGAAAAAGACTGGAATCTAAAGTGACAGCGGGACAGCTGCAAAAGTGACCACAGAGCATAGTCCAAACTAGAACACACTCCCTGTATCTACTGCAGCGGAGAGCACAATAGCGGCTTCTTACAAATATAGACACTCTTACCGTAGAATGAAACATGCAATTTTTTTTTACAATAATTATTAGGATTAAGACCAAAATGTATGTCCCCAGGCACGGAGAGGATTAATTTCATAATGTAGACACAGCAGAAGCTATTACAACTTTATTAGATATGGTTTGAAAGGAAAAACCTATTAGGTGATAAATTACTGTTTAATCAGTAGTAATACATTTTGGTATGATGTGACATGAAAGGAAGCCTTTTAATACAAGTGTACGACTCAACATCCATCGAAATGAAAAGTTCCCCAGTTATACAAAGATGTTATTTTATTTTCCGAGTCAGCGGAGGTTGTGTTTGGGAGATATTTGTGAATTGGAGGAGAAATATAGAATGGGGTACAAATTGGTAGAGATTTGTAAGTTAGAATGAATATTTTGGAACTGAACTTCTTGTTGTGGAACTGACAGAGGAGGGTGGCATTCGAGTAATGGGAGGAGGAGTAATTGTGCAAAGTTAAAGGGGTTATCGGGGCTGAAACATGGATGACGTCCTCAGGGTTGGTGATCAATAACTGATCACTGGGGGACCAACTCACTCCCAGCTGTCCTGGTAATCAGCTGTTGGAAGAGGTTGTAAATCATTTTCTGTATAGTTGAAAATGATTTGTAAACAGCCATTTCTGTTTTTGGAGCAGTTGACTGTGTTTCATTGGAATTATTGAGAAGTCCAACAAAACACCTCTACTTTATTTCGTAAAGTTTTAGAATGTACAAAAACATTTACAGATGTATGATCTTTGACTGACACTGTTTTATAAGCTGTGCTCAATAACTTTTGCAGTCCTTTGACTTGATATGCCTAAAACCATGGACTAAGGGCGGCCATACACATTCAGTAGCTGTCGGACAAACAATCATTCCCCTGACAGCTATCTCTCCCGACTCCGTCCCTGATCCCCCGTACGCATACTGTTTCGGCTTGACCGGACATGTATATGTATTCAATGAGAGGGGAGAAAGTCGCTCTCAGGCACTTCTGGTGGCGACTTGTCTCTTCGAAGAACAAAAGGATCGGGTTAAAATATTTATTTCATCATCTGTCGGGAACTCCCCACACACAATAGACTGTTGAATAAATCCACCGTTCTCGGTGGGTACAGCTGATAATATACTAATGTGTATTGGGGCCTCAAGGTCTATTGGATCATGTTAGGATTACCAGAGGAGTGATTCTAGGCAGGACATACATGACCACTTTTAATTGCATTTTTTAGCACTTCATGGACAGCACATATCAGTAAGATCTTATAAACTATTTGAGAATCTCCCCCATAAGAAGACCCTCATGGTTAGTGAGTAACTCCAAAGTCGCCTCCAAATGGGGGTGGTCTTCTGATTGCCTATTATTAGATCTAGGCCTGATCCTATCAGTGGATCATGTGTTACTCGTGTCGACCAGTCCTCTTCTTCCTCAAATAAATGATGATGTCAACCAGGCCAAAAAGGCAAAATAGTGGCCCAGTCATGAAGATGGGGGGGTTGGAACAGCATGAGAAGTCCACATAGTGGCCCAATGACATAGCGTGGAGGTGGCAGCAGCATCAGGAGACCACAGAGTGGCAAGGTGACCTAGCGTGGAGGTGGCAGCAGCAGCATAAGGCGGCCAGAGTGGCAAAGTGACATAGTGTTGAGGTAGCAACAGCATCAGGAGACCACAGAGTGGCAAGGTGACAGTGTGGAGGTGGCGGATCTTGAATGACGGCTAGCAGGGTGCACTCCAACTGTGCCACCACCTGCTGGTTCAGGTTCTGCTCTGTGTCTAGCTGCTAGTGAGTAGTTTCTTCACTATGCGGGTGAAGAAAGCTGCTCATCAGGGATTCTAGATTCAGGCTGCTGCTGATGGAGCTGGTACTGCTCCTGCCACCCCTCCCCAGCAGCCATGGCAGTGGAACGTGAGCGCAGAGGGTGGTCCTGCGAGAGGATGGACGATTGAGCAGATAGGCAGCGGCCAACTTACTTTGCTGGTTTGGCTGGGCAGGAACAACATTTATCCAGTTGGCCGTAAAGGACATATTTTGTCCTTGACCGTAGTTACAGCTTCACACAACAGAGCTGCTGTGCACTTTGGCAGACACCAACAGGCTCAAGGACTGGCCCACCTTCTGTTCTACATATGTGTGCAGGGCTGTTCTACAAACAGCTCTATAAAAATATTACATGACCTAACCACTCAGGTGAACACTGTAAAAAAATAATTTAAAAAAACTGAAAAAAAAAAAAGCAAGCTGCTGAGGGAGCTGGTACTGCTCCTGCCACCCCACCCCTCCCCAGCAGCCATGGCAGTGGAACGTGAGCGCAGAGGGTCCTGCGAGAGGATGGACGATTGAGCAGATAGGCAGCGGCCAACTTACTACATAGGATGTCTCTGTAGTAGTTCAGTTTGTCCTCCCCATTTTGGACCGGTAGCAAGGATCTAACATGGTGGAGAGCCAGTAGTCATCCCTTTGCTGAACGGTGACAATTAAGCTGTCACTACGCAAGCAAGTGAGCATGCATTGGGGCATTTGCGTAAGTGACTCGGTGTCACGGTGTGTCTAGGTCATCTGCCTCGTCTTCCTCATCTCCCTCTTGCTCCTCTGCCTGCTCCTGCTGTCCCTTCACCTGTGTAGAAAAACAACCCATTTTGCTACACATTGCTTGTGCTCCAATGTCCTACTCCTCCTCCTCCAGTTCAGCCCCCACGGGGCTTATGTCGCCGTGAGATGTAGAAGCCACGTCTCCAGTCCCCTGACAGACAGATTTAACAGTATATTTTCTAGGATATGAATCGGAGAAGTGGCCTCCTCAAAGGACACGAGCAAAGGGCAGGTGTCACGCATGAGCTGCCACTGGCTAACATCAAAGTAACACAGGGGAGTACCTCTATCCGCCTGTATTATCAAGAAATCGTTTATGTCCTTTCTCTGTTCGTACAGTAGGTCCAACATATGGAGGGTGGAATTCTAACGGGTGGAAACGTTGCATATCAGTCTATGTTGGGGGACTCTGTTCCGCCGCTGTAGCTCAAGGAGAGTGTGCTTGGCGTTATACGAGTGGCTGAAGTGCATGCAGTTTCCTACCCATTTTTAGGATGTCTTGCAGATGGGTGGAAGACTTCAGGAAACACTTCACAACCAGCTTGAACACATGCGCCATGCAGGGTGCATGGCTCAGCCCTCCTTGACGCAGTACCGACACTATGTTCTTCCCGTTGTTGGTCACCATGGTCCCGATTTTGAGTTGTTGTGGAGAAAGCCAGGATTTGATTTCTTGATGTAGGACGTGGATCAGTTCCTCCCCTCTGTGACTCAGTTTGCCCAGGCAAATGAGGTGCAGAACAGCATGACACCACCGTGCCCTAAACATGTGGTATGCTGCTGGAGCATTGTGAATTGTCTCTGTAGTTGAGGCTGAGGAAAAGGTGGAGTATGAAGAGGCAGAGGCGGACATTGTCGCAGGACCAACGGCTTGAGAACGTGGTGGTGGAAGCGGCGTCACCTGGCCAAGTTGCTGGTTTGGCTGGGCGGGAACCACATTTATCCAGTTGGCCATAAAGGACATATATTGTCCTTGACCGTAGTTACAGCTCCACACGTCAGAGCTGCTGTGCACTTTGGCAGACACCAACAGGCTCAAGGACTGGCCCACCTTCTGTTCTACATATGTGTGCAGGGCTGTTCTACAAACAGCTCTATAAAAATATTACATGACCTAACCACTCAGGTGAACACTGTAAAAAAATAATAAAAAAAAAAAGCAATTTTTGTCACATTACATCACAAAAATTGCAACAGAAAGTGATCAAAAAGGCGTATGGCCCCCAAAATAGTACCAATCAGACCGTTGCCTCATCCTGCAAACAATTTGACACTACCTAAGAGAATCAGTAAAAAAATAAAAAAGCTATGGCTCTCAGACTATGGAGACACTAAAATATGATTAGTTTTTGCTTCAAAACTGCTATTATTGTGCTAAAGTGAAAAATAAAATTAAAAAGTATACATATTAGGTATCGCCACGTCCGTAACAAAAAACTCTATAAAAATATCACATGATCTAACCACTCAGATGAACACCGTAAAAAAAATTAAAAAAAATAATAAACTGTGTAAAAAAAAAAAAACATTTTTGTCACATTGCATCACAAAAATTGCAACAGTAAGTGATCGAAAAGGCGTATGCCCCCCAAAATAGTACCAATCAGACCGTCATCTCATCCTGCATGGCTCAGCCCTCCTTGACGCAGCACCGACACTATGTTCTTCCCGTTGTCGGTCACCATGGTCCTGATTTTGAGTTGTTGTGGAGAAAGCCAGGATTTGATTTCTTGATGTAGGACGTGGATCAGTTCCTCCCCTGTGTGACTCAGTTCGCCCAGGCAAATGAGGTGCAGAACAGCATGACACCACCGTGCCCTAAACATGTGGTATGCTGCTGGAGCATTGTGAATTGTCTCTGTAGTTGAGGCTGAGGAAAAGGTGGAGTATGAAGAGGCAGAGGCGGACATTGTCGCAGGACCAACGGCTTGAGAACGTGGTGGTGGAAGCGGCGTCACCTGGCCAAGTTGCTGGTTTGGCTGGGCGGGAACCACATTTATCCAGTTGGCCATAAAGGACATATATTGTCCTTGACCGTAGTTACAGCTCCACACGTCAGAGCTGCTGTGCACTTTGGCAGACACCAACAGGCTCAAGGACTGGCCCACCTTCTGTTCTACATATGTGTGCAGGGCTGTTATACAAACAGCTCTATAAAAATATTACATGACCTAACCACTCAGGTGAACACTGTAAAAAAATAATAAATAAAAAAAGCAATTTTTGTCACATTACATCACAAAAATTGCAACAGAAAGTGATCAAAAAGGCGTATGGCCCCCAAAATAGTACCAATCAGACCGTTGCCTCATCCTGCAAACAATTTGACACTACCTAAGAGAATCAGTAAAAAAATAAAAAAGCTATGGCTCTCAGACTATGGAGACACTAAAATATGATTATTTTTTGCTTCAAAACTGCTATTATTGTGCTAAAGTGAAAAATAAAATTAAAAAGTATACATATTAGGTATCGCCACGTCCGTAACAAAAAACTCTATAAAAATATCACATGATCTAACCACTCAGATGAACACCGTAAAAAAAATATAAAAAAATAATAAACTGTGTAAAAAAAAATAACATTTTTGTCACATTGCATCACAAAAATTGCAACAGTAAGTGATCGAAAAGGCGTATGCCCCCCAAAATAGTACCAATCAGACCGTCATCTCATCCTGCAAAAAATTAGACCATACCCGGTTTCAAAAAATGGTGTAAAACTTAAAGAAATAAGAAAAAGTAGACATATTAGGTATTGCCACTTGCGTAACGATCTGCTCTATATAAAAGTCACATGACCTAATCTCTCAGGTAAACGCTGTAAAAATTAAAAATAAAAATGGTGCCAAAACATTCAATTTTTTGTTACCTTGCCTCACAAAAAACTTAATATAGAGCAATAAAAAATGATATGTACCCCAAAATAGTACCAACAAAACTGGCACCTTATCCCGTAGTTTCCAAAATGTGATCACTTTTTTGAGTTTCTACTGTAGGGGTGCATCAGGGGGGCTTCAAATGGGACATGTCATCTAAAAACCAGTTCAGCTAAATTTGCCTTCCAAAAACCATATGGCGTTCCTTTCCTTCTGCGTCCTGCCGTGTGCCCGTACAGCAGTTTACGATCACATGTGGGGTGTTTCTGTAAACCGCAGAATCAGGGTAATAAATATTGAGTTTTGTTTGGCTGTTAACCCTTGCTTTGCTACTGGAAAAATGGATAAAAATGTGAAATCTGCCAAAAAAGTGAAATTCAGACATTTCCTCTCCATTTTCCATCAATTCTTGTGGAACACCTAAAGGGTTAACAAAGTTTGCAAAATCAGTTTTGTATACCATGAGGGGTGTAGTTTCTAAAATAGGGTCATTTTTGGGTGGTTTCTATTATGTAAGCCTCACAAAGTGACTTCAGACCTGAACTGGTCCTTAAAAAGTGGGTTTTGGAAATTTTCCGAAAAATTTCAAGATTTGCTTCCATACTTCTAAGCCTTCTAACGTCCCCAAAAAATAAAATGTCATTTTCAAAATACACAATGCTGGTAAGAGTAGCAAGACCAATCAAAGGTAACCTGTGGCCAGCAGGCTGCCTGTTTAAATAAACCCTACAGGTGGGTCACGTGACATGGCCAGTGTCTCGTGACTGATTGCTCATAACACAGCTGAGCGCCGATTCATTAATATCAGCCCTCAGATCCCCTACTGCTCACGGAGGACGCCAGCCACGCTGTATGCGCGGGATGCTGGTGGCGCTGTGAATAAAGATGCCGGTGGCGCTGTGAATGTTGAGTAAAAAATATGTTTTCAAGTCTTTCCTAGCACTGTCCCTAGTGCCTGCTAACATCTCTCCCTGCACTAAGTACACTGGAAAATAGCTAAATCCAAGATGGCTGCCGCTGTTTATAGGGCTGTGACATCACAAGACTGGTTGGCTGCTGATTGGCTGCATGCATGGCATTGTGGGTGATCCCTCGTTCCCAGAGTTCCTTGCTCCATCTCCTAACATGTGCAGCAGCCATTTTAGGAAAAAATATGATTCGTTACCTTGAAGCTTGAGGAAATTCGAATTCGGTGCGAATCGAATAATTCCTGAAATTCGGATCGAATTAGACTTCGTCAGCTTTGATTCGCTCGTGTCTAATGGAGAACGTAGGCTCAGTGGTTATCACTCTTGCCTTGTGGTTTGAATCTGCTTGTGGCAAAACCTAATAGGGCAATTGAGCTATCAAATTGATCATATCATATAAATACCAGTATTAAGCTACAGGGAAATTAGAAGCCTCCTGGGACTGATGTGAACCAGTAAATATATTTACCAGTTTGCTTTTAAATACGGCTTGCAATGATTACGGGTGTAAAAATAAAATTGTATTACTGTATTGTTTTAATTGATTTGCATCATTTATTTCCCATTTCCAGCTTATTGTTTATAATTAAGATATCACCCAATGCAGTTTTGCCATAGGAAATCATTAACCCAGAGGGCTTCATGCTTGAAATCATGTTCCTGTTGTGTCTGCATTAACTGGATTTCAGGGATACTTGGTGAACTTCCTATGTCTGAATTCTGTTCTGTCCTCTATTTAAATGAAGTCTGCCCCAGCCTATCTCCAGTCTCACCGCAGGTGCTCCTAGCATCTGTTTGTCCTTATGGTACCCATGATGCCTATCAGGCTGCAATTTCTTGCTCCTGCTATCAGCTATGAGAAACTGCAAAACAAGCATTTGGAGCAAGAAAGCAGATATTGAAGACGGGAGAAGACATTTGTAAAGAGGTTGAAGCAATGAAGTGGTGGAAGAATAAAAGTAATGGGTATGAGAAGGCAGGGGTTGGACATACAGTACTGTGCAAATGTTTCAAAAACAGAAGTGTTAATAGTTTGTTTTTATCAATTAACAAAACGCAAAATCAAAGAACAAAAGAAAAATCTATTTGATGTGACCACCCTTTGCCTTCAAAACTGCATCAGTTCTTCTAGGTACCCTTCACAGTGTTTAAAGGAACTCACCGGGGAAGTTGCTCCAAACATCTTGGAGAACTAACCACAGATCTTTTGTGGATGTAGTCTTGCTCCAATCCTTCTGTCTAGACAGACTGGAGGATGTTGAGATCAGGGCTCTGTGGGGGCCATATCATCACTTCCAGGACTCATTGTTCTTCTTTACGCTGAGGATACTTCTTAATGACCGCATGGGGTGGTGCGTGTTGTTGGGATAATTATATATATATATATATATATATATATATATATATATTATGTGGTTTTTGTACTATGTGTATTTATGTAATAAAGAATAAAAAAGCATTAACCTATTGTCTGTAGAAGATATGGAGTATTCCAGTGGTGCCCATTGTATTAAATGGGTGGTGAACATGAAATACATGATCATGCTAGCCTTTATAGTGGCTCTCCAGCTAATAGAGATTCTGAGTAGGGAGCACCCCCCCCCCCCCATGACATTCATATGCCCTAATTCTCATTTATGAATGAATGTTGAGTGATATAATTTCCTGAATGAGACTGTTACAAACATTATTAAAGGGCATCTGTCAGCAGATTTGTACCTATGACACTGGCAGACCTGTTACATGTGCACTTGGCAGCTGAAGGCATCTGTTTTGGTCCCATGTTCATATGTGCCCGCATTGCAGAGAAAAATGATGTTTTATTGCATGCAAATGAGTCTCTAGGAGCGACGGGGGCGTTGTCATTACTCCTAGAGGCTCTGCTCTCTCTGCAACTGCTGCGCCTTCTCCACTTTGATAGGGCCAGGCAGTGAAAATGTCAGCACACCTGGCCCTGGAAATCAAAGTGCAGAGGATGTCGCAGTTGCAGAGAAAGCATAGCCTCTAGGAGTAATGACAATGTCCCCTGTTGTGACCTAGTGGCTCATTTACACATATTAAACCATCATTTTTCTCAGCAATGAGGACAGATATGAACATGGGACCAACACGGATGTCTTCAGCTGCCAAGTGCACATGTAACAGGTCAGCCAGTGTCATAGGTAGAAATCTGCTGACAGACGCCCTTTAAGTTCTAAGTATTATTTATAGATCTATTCATGTTTTACAATAGTTCCCATGTTGGCCATATGTTTGAACTGTTATAGCACGTTGGTGATTGATGCTTTCTAGTTTTGAATCTACCTTTGAATTTGTAATGTCTCTTATTTAGTATCTTCTACTATTAGAGCAGATGCCTACTGGTAGAATGCTAATTATAAGGTACCTCTAAAGCCGGCAATATACATTAGATAAAAGACACCGAAAGACCAATGATTCTTAGGGCTCGTGCACACGGTCGTTGCCCGGCCATTCCGTGCAAATTGGGGTCCCCTATGCATGGACATTATCCGTGTGGCTGCTGCAGACAGATCCAGACCCATTCAACTTGTTTTTGTTGTTTTGTTTTTCCGGTGTGGAGTCACGGAGAGAAACCCCATGGAAGCACTCCGTAGGGGTTCCGGACCTTCCGGATTGTGGACCCATTCTAAAACAAATTCCCAAACTTTTAGGGGAAAAGAGAAAATAGACGGCTCATAAGTAACAGAATTGAGCATGATAAGTTCTGTTTCTCTGTAGATCTAGTTAAATAGACATCCAGGAGGATTTCCAAGCAAGCGATTTATATGATACTTGATGCTGTTAATATATTTATGCTGACTGTGTGGATAAGGCTGTGGAGACCATAAATTGCTTGGCAGAATTTACATTAGTGTTAAAAAGATGACTCGTTGTCTAACAGCCTCGTAGTGACCTGGCTGCTGTGGAGAATTTGAAAGCAGATTATTGACATCTTAATTGAGTTGACGAACTTCACGTTGCTTAGATGACATGCATAATCAGCATTGTTCGATCATTGTTTTTCCCCTTCATAGCTTGTAATAAGAAAAGGCTCTGCCTTAACCTGCCCACTTCGTGAAACCGTAGGAGCAGTTAAGATACGTTAAATGGCGGTTTCTAAACTTTCCAGGATCTAAAAATCTTTTCTCCTTATATGGGCTTAAAATTAAAAATATTAATCTATGTAACATACTTATCTTACTGATTCCGCTTTAGTTCTCTGCCAATAATGCTCTGACCAGTTGCAGCTGAACTCTATATGGACTACCTTGTGGGTAGAGCTTGAGTATCACCTCAGCATGTGTGATGGAACAGGATGGAACAGGAAGGAACAGACGAGACCAGTGATGGACTTAAAAAGGTTTTCTGAGATTCTTTTACTGATGACCTAGCCTCAGGATAGGTAATCAGTATCTAATCAGTGGGGGTTTGACACCCGGACCCCCTGTTGATAAGTGGTTTGAGAAGGCACCAGCAGCCTGGGTGTTTGACTCCTACCTATCAGATACTGATGACCTATCCCGAGGATAGGTCATCAGTATAAAAATCTCAGAAAACCCCTTTAAGGTAAGTATATTGCACAGATTTTTATACATACAGAATTTAAAATAAGGCTGCATTCACATCACCGCAATTATCTCTGTGCTTCTGCTCCGTTATAGGAAAAGAAAAATGAAAATAACAGAAGATCTAATTTCGGCACAAAAACTACAGGAATGGGGCCAAACTGTTCCCGCTCACTATAATGTGAACGTTAGGGAGAATGTTTTTTTTTTTTTTCTCTACTAAAAAATAAAATAAAAGTCCTACATGCAGGACTTTTCTCTCTGCTATTTTTGACGAATCATGTGATGGAGGCCCCCAACGCAGATATGAAAACAGCTAAGGACTCATGCATGCAAATTGAAGATCTGCAAAACATAGATACTGGTTGTATGTGTTACGCATTTTGTGGAATGGTACATCCTGCCCTCTGTGGAATTGTCCTGCCCTTGTCCACAAAATGGACAAGAATAGGACCTACAGATGCGGACAACACGGTAAATATGGACCACAGTTGTGTGCATGAGCCCTAAGTAATTTTAAATTTGTGCAAAACTGCATTGGGGTGTTATACACATAGTTTTCTTGTATTTAGCAAAATGCTTTTTTGGGGGCTTTTTTCTGCAAATATTAGATGCAAGTCAATAGGAAATTTTGAAATGCATTAGAAACATATACACATACCAAAAAATTGCAGGAAGTTTGAACTGCCATGCATATCACTGTGTTACCTATTTTTTTGTAGTTTTTTTTTACTAGTTAGAACCAGATTCATGGGAGTGTTGTGTTGGCGGTCCATGCTTGCTGCCATCTCCCTCTTGGGCACAGCTGCTGGAGTGCTTACCTGGTTTCCTGCTCTGCTCCCCCGGTAGTCATTGGTTGTGGCCTCCCTCTGCTCCTGCCTGGCAGGCAGGGTGGCCAGGGTAGCGCTGCTCCAGCCTCCCTACTCAGGCTGAGGTCTGCTTCCTGCTGGCTCTGCCTCACTGCCCATAGGGTACGAAGATGTTCTCTCTGGCTCTTAAAGGACTTGCTCGAGTGCACCTTAATACTCAGCCTAAAGCTGGCCACCCTAGGGTATTTAAAGAACCTTTCCCTGTGGTAGGGTGCCTGAGCAATAGGTTATAGTTTTATTTCCACAGTATAGGGGATAAGTGTCTGATCAGAGATGGTATGACTGCTGGAGCCCCCACCAATTACTACAACAGGTGCCCAAGTTCCCTGTTTGAATGGTGTGACAACTGTACCCCTAATTTGGGAAAGGCGCTTTTAAAATAGTTGTATGGTTGTGTCCAAATGTGGGAAGGAGGCATGCCATAATGATACAAGATGTAATGCAGCTTTAGGATAAAAACGTGCGACGAGGTAGAAAAAATTAAGGACAATTGGGAGGAAATCTTGATGGAGACATTGAATGCAACATAGTAACATAGTGTTATAGTTTATAAGGCTGAAAAAAGACATCTGTCCATCCAGTTCTGCCTTTTAACCTGCAAGTTGATCCAGAGGAAGGCAAGAAAACCCATGTGAGGTAGAAGCCAATTTTCCTCACTTTAGGGGAAAAATATTTCTTCAATCAGGCAATAACCCTGGATCAAAGACCCCTCTCTAGTAGCTATAGCCTGTAATATTATTACCCCCCAGAAATGCATCCACGCCCCTCTTGAACTCTTTTAGTGAACTCACCATCACCACCTCCTCAGGCAGAGAGTTCCATAGTCTCACTGCTCTTACCGTAAAGAATCCTCTTCCTTCATGCCACAGAAACTAGCTTGGTCTAGGTCTCTACCTTGAGATGTAGCTTTTCAAACACTCTGGTTAAAACCAAAATTATGGGCGTTTTTTTTTAGATTTCTGCCATAAATGCATTGTAAAATGTGGCTTACAGGTCAAATACAGTTTTTTTTCTATCAAATCGATTTCTCAAACTTTCCACAGAGGCACTCTGTATAGGCTGTATTGATAGATGCTCCAGTGGTAATACATTTGCTCATTAAGTGAAATGTTATATAATGTTTTATATATTATTATATATTGATGTGTACATGTAATTTTGTTTTGCTGTGGTTCAGTATTTTGTCTCCCTCGTGTGACAGTAAATCTAATATTCTCTGCAATACAAAGCACAGGTCACTTGCAGGCCTTTACGTTTATTGGAAATATTTCTTGGTGTAAATGGCAGTTTCTTGTCCTTTTTCTGGCTGATAATTCATAGTTATTATAACACCTGCTGGCAGGAAATTCACATTTTTCATCTAATTGGACAAGTCAAGTGTCACAGTAATCGGAAAAAAGCACGGCAGGGTATGGGGAGTGAGGCAGAGTCATGCTTATTAAAAACGTCAGCTTTATCTTAGTTTTCTTCAAGATGCTATATTGCATGTCTTGCTGGGTCACTTCTAGTTATTTGAAAAATGTTCATGCTTCCTGTCTAGTACTTCACATGGCAGACTACAATATTTTTAGATTAACACATATATTTATGCGAGTGTTGCTTCGTGAAGTCTTTATCCACTTTGCAGTCTTGTAACTGATAACTTCAATATAAACGTTGGTTGCAGATGTCAGGCATACTATTGACTGGGTCTTCATATATAATATGTAAGGATGACTTTTTTTTAAAGACATCCAGAGTAAGAGGTATAGCCTCAAGCTCCTGGTCAGACAAGGTTGTCTTGAAGTTACTTTTATGTCTATAATAAATTTTGTGGCATTTTTGGCATATGTGATTTTTGCTTACTCAAAATACTGTGGTAAAAGCATTTTTTTCTGGCATTTTTCTTAGACTTTCCTATGGCAATTGATAAACGCCACAAAAAAAGCATGTTTAACCATTCCAAAATCAAAAACGCTGTAAAAAACTGATGTAAAAAAGCTTGAAACTTAAGGCTTTTTTTTTTCCTTTACATGTGTTTGAAAACGTGTTTGTGTGAAGGAAAAAGCTGCTTTCTACCTTAGGACGTATGTAAGTGACTGGGTTCTCTAGAACCTGCTTGACTAATGGGCTAATCAGCTCTTATATATTTTGTGTGGTGTGTCCCACCACTTGCCTGAGCAACAGGTTCTGTCTGGTCTTTCTAGTCTGCTGGGTCTTGTGAAGGAGCTATGATCAATTTGACTGTGTGCCATGTTCTACCTAGCTTCCTGGTCTTTCTCTCGTCCACCTAATTTGTGCCTGTTACCCTGGTATGTTCATCTGCCTGTGTTCTTCTGCCGCCCATTGCCTGGATTCTTACCCTGTGCTGCCTTCCTTGATCCTGGAACTGTTTATGGGATTTGCATGTACTGTGCCTGGCCTTAGCCTGGTTCTGACTATGTGGAATGCCTGATCCCTTGGTATCTCTGGCCCGCGTGGTTCAACTGCGACTACATCAGGACTATTCCAAGAAGTGCTGGCCTGGTGGCTTCCCTGCAAAAAAGGCCAGGTCTCGGTAAGGGGGTTGAAGGGTGAGAAGCAGGGGTCTGCCAGAACAATGCCCTCAGCTGTGGCCCAGAGTCAAACCAGTCTGTTGGCAAAGTGGTTCCACAACTGTTGTCTTTAACAGTGACTGAGTGAATCGCTGGTGGATTGTTATATAGAAATAAGAGGGTGGCACTATGCTGACCTCTGTGCTAGATGCCCAAATATTGTTCCGCTGTCTGTGTCTTACCCTGTTCACACATGAGGACAAGTTACTTTACAACATTGAGGTAAAGAGCTGCCTCCTCCTCCTCCTCTCTACTTGCCAGGGATAATGATCCTGAATACAAATGATAAGAACTTTAGCTGAATCTCTGGGTAATTTAGTGCATCAGGAGACATGAAGTAGAGAAGAGAGGATGGACAGGCTGTGGTAATGGAGACTGCATACAAGTGCTGCTGCTCATTACCCACATCCCCACCTCCTCTCATGTCTCCTCATCATCTCCATTCCCACAGAGATTCACCTGTATTCAGGACCCCTGACAAGCAGAGCAGAGAGGAGGATGAGGCAGCACTGTGGCTCATTGTAGTGAAGTAACTTGTCCTCCTGTGTGACCAGGACAGGTTTTGTGTGTATTGATAGGATGGCGGCCATTTTGTTTCTCCTGATTGCTCCCTAGACGAACCAAGCCATTTTAAGTGATGAAAGGTATCTGTGAATATATTTATTATAAAATAATATTTAAGCATTTTCATTTTTTCAATTCCTGGAGAACTCTTTTAACCCCTTCAGAACCCTGCCATTTTTCACCTTAAGGACCAGGCCATTTTTTGCAAATCTGACATGTCACTTTATGTGGTAATAACTTTAAAACGCTTTTACTTATCCAAACCATTCTGAGAATGTTTTCTCGTCTCATATTGTACTTTATGACAGTGGTAAAATTTAGTAAAAAAAAATATATATATTTATTTATAAAAAATGCCAAATTTACCAAAAATTTTAAAACATTTCCAAATTTCAATTTCTCCACTTTTATAATAGATAGTAATACCTCCAATAGTTATTACTTTACATTCCCCATATGTCTGCTTCATGTTTGTATCGTTTTGTGAATGCCATTTTATTTTTTGGGGACGTTAGAAGGCTTAGAAGTTTAGAAGCAAATCTTGAAACTTTCCAGAAAATTTCTAAAACCCACTTTTAGAAGTCACTTTGTGAGGCTTACATAATAGAAACCACCCAAAAATTACCTTATTTTACAAACTACACCCCTCAAGGTATTCAAAACTTATTTTACAAACTTTGTTAACCCTTTAGGTGTTTTTTGGCAAATTTTCCATTTGAATCCAGTTACAAAGCAAGGGTTAACAGCTAAACAAAATTCAATATTTATGGCCCTGATTCTATAGTTTACAGAAACACCCCATATGTGGTGGTAAACTGCTGTACGGGCACACGGTATTGCGCAGAAGGAAAGGAACGCCATATGGTTTTTGGAAAGCAGATTTCATTGGGACAATTTTAAGCTGCCATATCACATTTGAAGCCCCCCTGATGCACCCCTAGAGTGGAAACTCGAAAAATTTACCCCAATTTAGACACTACACCCCTCAAGGTATACAAAACTGATTTTTACTAACTTTGTTAACCCTTTAGGTGTTCCACAAGAATTAATGGAAAATAGAGATGACATTTCAGAATTTCACTTTTTTGGCAGATTTTCCATTTTAATTCATTTTTTCCAGTTACAAAGCAAGGGTTATCAGCCAAACAAAACTCAATATTTATGGCCCTGGTTCTGTAGTTTACAGAAACATTCCATATGTGGTCGTAAACCGCTGTACGGGCACACGGCATTACGCAGAATGAAAGGAACACCATACGGTTTTTGGAAGGCAGATTTTGCTGGACTGGTTTTTTGACACCATGTCCCATTTGAAGCCCCCCTGATTTACCCCTAGAATGGAAACTCCAAAAAAATGACCCCATTTTTGTTGGCACTATTTTAGGGTACATATGATTTTTAGTTGCTCTATATTACACTTTTTTGGAGGCAAGGTAACAAGAAATAGCTGTTTTGGCACTGTTTTTATTTTTTGCTATTTACAACATTCATCTCACAGGTTAGATCATGTGGTATTTTTATAGAGCAGGTTGTTACAGATGCAAAAAATACCAAATATGACTACTTTTTTGGGTTGTTTGTTTCAGTTTTACATAACAAAGCATTTTTGAAAAAAAAAAGGATTTTTTAGTGTCTCCACATTCTGAAAGCCGAAGTTTTATTTATTTTTTGGGCGACTGTCTGGTGTAGGGGCTAATTTTTTTCGGGATGAGATGACGGTTTGATTGGTACTATTATAGGGTGCATATGACTTTTTGATCGCTTGCTATTACACTTTATGTGATGTAAGGTGACAAAAAATGACTATTTTTACACCGTTTTTATTTTATTTGTTTTACGGTATTCACCTGAGGGGTTAGGTCATGTGAAATTTTTATAGAGCAGGTTATTACGGACAAGGAGATACCTAATATGTCTACTTTTTTCATTTATGTAAGTTTTACACAATGATTTAATTTTTGAAACAAATAAAATCATATTTTAGTATCTCCATATTCGAAGAGCCATAGTTTGGGGTGCGAATAACTTTTTGATCGCTTGCTATTACACTTTATGTGATGTAAGGTGACAAAAAATGCCTTTTTTTACATCGTTTTTGTTGTTGTTTTTTATGGTATTCACCTGAGGGGTTAGGCCATGTGATATTTTTATAGAGCTGATTATTACGGATGTGGCGATACCAAACATGTCTACTTTTATTTATGTAAGTTTTACACAATAATATAATTTTTTAAACAAAAAATAAATCATGTTTTAGTGTCTCCATATTCTGAGAGCCATAGTTATAAAAGGATAATTAAAATTTTATTTTTTACTTGAAACTTTACATTTCTTTTTTTTTACTTTCTTTTTTTAACTGTTTTTTTCACTTTATTTTTTTGTCCCACTCTGGGACTTCAACTTTTGGGGGTCTGATCCCCTTTATAATGCATGACAATACTTCTGTATTGTCATGCATTGGCTGTACGTTTATTACACACTGTAATACACTTACAGCTTCCTGCCAGTGAGATCCAGGGGGCTTGATCTCATAAGCTCTCCCAGAAGGCAGCCACGATGCCTAAGGAAGACATTGTACTGCCTTCCATGCCATCGGGTCCCTGTCACAGCAGCATATACCCGCAAGGACATCGCATGTGCCGTGGTCAGTGCTGACTGTGGCACATCAAGGGTTAATGCGCCGGCATCAGTGATTTCACCGTTGCCGGTGCATGCAGCAGGTGTCCGTCTATCAGTGACTGCCAGACCCCTGCCGCGGATCGGGCGGGCGCATCTCCTGCTGGTCCTTAAGTCACGGACATCTGCGCCATACATGAACGGCGTGGGTCCTCTATGGGTTAACTGTCCTCTATATCTTATTTAATTTGCAAATACTTTAATAGTAAAATTAAGTAAATCTCTGGTGTCATAACTTGAACATAAATAAATATTTATCACTGGTGAACTAGACTACCCGCTTGCTGCCTCTTCATCGAGCATTGATGTGCACTCGTTATGTGTCTGGGAACAGCCGTGTATTCTGGTTTTCTGGGTTATACATTTATTCTTTGGCTAAGTGAGACAGTTGAAGAGGTCATGCAGTTTTAATAGGAATGCAGAGCGCTGGTTTTATTTCCACTTATGTGTTCTGACACTTTTGACATTTACGAAAGTGCAAGATTCTTCATAGTGTAAGTCAAAAAATAACTTGGCTTTTACTGAAAAATTAATTATACTGCCAATTTCCCATAGTGACAAGCCAGCCAAAACATTGACAAAATATCATATACAAACTGGATGAAGCCAGAAAGGGCACATGCGGTAAGAGGCTGTAATTACACTTTTTTGTTTGTCATAGAAGCGATAGAAGAATTAACTTGAGATAACATTGTAGACATATAATAAATCTTGGTTCAATGTCCTCGATGTTCTGTAGACTTCTATATTTTTTAGAAGGCTTGACATTGTCATCCAAGTGATGTTTCTTCTTGGGGCTTAATGAACAGCAGACTAAAATGAGGAAAAATAGAGCATAAAACAGATACAGGTCAGACCGATGTTTGGGTAAATTCAATTAAGTGATAAGAAAATGTTATGTCTCCTGGGGATTTTATTTTAATCAGTGGTGAGCTGGAAACTTCTAGGAGAAGCTCATTCGACCCTTGCGGTCATCAGAGTTGAAGGGAGATAACGAGAAGCAGACCAGTTTTGAGAAACTATGAATACTCCCATATTTTTTGATCAAGGCTTAAGAGTTTCAAATTAACCAAGAGTTCCATAATTCTGACTGTGCTAACAATGATGTACAGTGCCTTCAGAAAATCTTCAGACCCTTGAACCATTTTCACAATTTTTTCCTATATCGAGAACGGAGCCCCGAAAGTGGTGGAGGGTGCATTGTGCATGCACAGCCATCCTCTATTCATTTTCTATGGGGCTGCCAAAAATGGCTCAGCTATTTCTGTTGGTCTCATAGAAGTGAATGGGAGCGGTGGCCGGTCATGCCCAGTGCACTTCCATTCACTTAAATGGGAAGAGCGCTTGGTAGTGGCCAGCCCAGAGTCCTCCAGCCACCACTGTGCGAGGCTCTGTTCCAGATATGGGTGCGGGTCTGCTGGGACCCAGCAGCGCCACACTTTTTGTGGGATTCGTCAGGTGTAGCATTTACATGAATTGGGCTGCCAAATCAGACACAGGCAATGGACAGGAGTGGTGCACTTCAGGGGTGGATACTGATTGCATTGGGCACCTGTAAAATAAGTGCCCCTTTCGATTCCGTGCCAACAAAATCACAGGAATAATATCAATAAAAACAAAAATGTGTACACACTTAGTACCCATACTGCACTATACTGACACAAAGAACACATACTGCACACTTACCACTAATACACTGGACCCGTGCCCCATATGCACCATACACTGTGATTTTGCACACCAGTCACACTTACTTATAGGGAATGTGTCATCATGAACTTACTTATTGTTTAAATCACGTTTTTATATTTAACATATTTTAAAGAATGCTTAATATTTTTCATTTTTATGTCACTATCTATATTAAAAAAACAAGCAAACCTAAAATCCTGCAGTTTTCGCACTAGCCCTAAAAATAGGCGCCACTGCATGGTCTGTACAGATCACTTTACTGCAGTTACCTGCCTATCTGTCATTCTGACTCTGCCTGTAATGATATCACCTCTGTGTATCGATAATACAGGATCCTCCATTCACAATAAGTGATTGTCAAATCTTATCTCTTCTTTGCTTGTACAATCCCCTCTGCACTGGTCACAGAGCATGCCTAGAAAACTCTCCTATGGATCTCAATGAGGTCTCCTCCTATCCTTTATCTCTATGGACCATGTTGTTGCCATAAAGCAATTTTCTTAAAGGGTTTCTACCATCAGAATTACGATGCGCTAATGTCAGCACTACATAACAGTATGTTTTTTACATTTCTCCCTGCAGCCGTTCTAATAAAATAAGCACTTTTATGATATGCTAATGAGCCTCTCGGTGCTATGTGGGCGTAAAATCAGCACCCAGAGGCTCCGTCTACTCACCCTTTATCCCGCCCAGGTCCTCCGTTCTGCCCGCCCTGCTCCTCTTGATTGATGTCACGGTTCGCAGCACCGCTGCCGAAATCCCGCGCACTGAGAAATCCGGCACCAGGAGCGCATCATTCACTCACTGCGCCTGCGCCGAATACAGAAGTGAACGGCGCAGGCGCGGGATTTCGGCAGCGATGTTGCGAACCGTGACATCAATCAAGAGGAGCGGGGCGGGCAGAACAGGGGACCTGGGCGGGATAAAGGGTGAGTAGACGGAGCCTCTACGTGCTGATTTTATGCCCACATAGCACCTAGAGGCTCATTAGCATATAATAAAAGTGCTTACCGTATTTTATCAGAATGGCTGCAGGGAGAAAGGTAAAAAACATACTGTTATGTAGTGCTGACATGGGCGCATCGCTAATGTCAGTCAGCTACATAACAGTAATTCTGATGGTAGAAACCCTTTAATGCTTTCTAAATGCTGTTAAGAACAGCTCAGGTAACATGGCCGCCCCATAATCAGGTTTAGGAAATAGAATAAATAAATCTGCAATCAAAAAATAAATATAGATTAGAAAAAAATTATATGTGTTTCCATCTGCTTTTAACTGGGAGATAAAATGTTTGGTGACACATTTACTGCCATAGTGTGCACCCTGACAACTAGTACAAAACAGATTGGGCCAAAAAGCATGCCCCCCTTCCAGTTCTCTGTGTAGCTGCACATGCAGGATGTCTGCTCCTAGTGCGGTTGACCTTTTTCAACTGTAGTCTGTCAGCAGTTTGACCCTCCAAAACTGCTGACAGCCCTAGGTAGAAACTGTGGTGAGCTAGGTAATTGTAACTTTATTGGTGCTTTGGAATAAAAAGCAAAACTTTTATTCTTCTGGATATTGAGCCCAGAAATTGTCCTGAAGGGGGTCCCTCACTATGAAGTGTCATTTCATCTCTGTATTGATCTGCTTTACAGACCCTCACCTTTGCTCTGAGCATCGGCTTCAGCGTCCAACCAGGCAACCGCTAGAAAAAGTTAAGAATTCGTTAATTACACAGAGATTTTCTAACATTTTCGTTCTTTTTTTATTACATGCCCTTTGTGCTCCCACATAGTAGTGTTACAAGAAATTCAGCACTTATCCTACACAGTACATATTCCTGAAAGGTACACGAAAGTCAAAGAGTGACATATTGCCTTGAAAGATTTTTAGTCCACACTATCGATGCCGTTGCCTTCATCCCAATCAAACCCCAGGTCTCCGGTAGCACACAGCTGCTTTTTAGATCCTGGAGAGCCCTGTGATAAAATCTACAAGGCTGTTTGCTTTTCCAGGTAGATAAAGCAGCTGCAAGACTTGAAACACCAATAAATTGTTGAGAGCAAGGCAGAAGATGTTATCAGGCTCAGACTGTGCTCTCTCTTGTATAGTATTACACTTGGAGCCCTGCTAAGTAGTTAATAGGTGCACTGACTTCTGAGATTACCAGGGCACTGGCGGTAAACTGTCCTGGACACTGATCTGCCTTCAGGGAAGGCTATGGTCAAGTGTTCATGGAGCTTGGATTACATTTCATGCTCCTTATATCATTATGCACTGCATTACCATGACATTTTTTTATTTTGTTCCCAATAGCTTTTATATCTTGGCTTTACTGGAATATACCGTATGCTTACCATGAGGTAAACCACATTATAGCTCATACAGCAACCAAAGGACTTATTAATATTGATCAAAACATACAATCAAGCTTTGCAACATGAATTATTGAATGACATGGTTACCACTTGTATTGTGCCCCTGGTGCCCTGGTTGTTTTGAGGGCACACCTTATTTACGTTAAGTCACTTGAAGGACTGTGGATATATAGCACTAGACATTTGCTATTTTTTTTAGATTGTTGAACCCTGGGGAACTTTCGGGCAGACCCACCAGAAAGTCGTCTCTGCAGAGGGAATCATACTTACCTGATCCCAGCTGCTGGGTTCAGTCTCCTTCTCTTCCCCGCCACCACTGCTGCAGATCTTGGGTTTCCTACCTCAACATCTGGTTTGATGAGGGTCAAGTGGCCCCTACAGCCAATAACTGGCCACAGCAGTGATGTATCCCCCATGTGTCATGTCACTGGGTCACGTCACACATGCAGGAGAAGTCACTGCTGTGGCCAGTGATTGACTGCAGCGGCTACGTGACCCACATCAAACTGGATGTTGATGTAGGGATGTAGGGATCTGCAGCAGTGTGAGAGAGAAGGAGACTGAACCCAGCAACTGGGATCAGGTAAGTATGATTCCCTCTTCAGATACGGCCACTCTGGTAAATGTCCAGGGGAAAAGAGGGGAAAAGAGATACATTCTAGTGCTATATATCTTCATTTATATGAAGAAGTTCTGTAAATGTAAATAAAGTGTGCCCTCACAACGGCTAGGGAACCAGGGGTACAATACAAGTGGTAACCATATAATTAAATAATTCATATTGCAAAGTATGATTGTATGCTTTTATCAATATTCATAAGTCCTTTGGTCGCATATAGTATATTCCAGTGAAGCCAAGATCTGAAAGCTATTGGAATGCTGACGAGGGGAGACCCAGGATCTGCAGTGGGCGATGGAAAATGCTGGAACCCAACATTGGAGATCAGGTAAGTATGATTCCCTCCACAGGTCTAGCCTTGCTGAGGGGAAGTCTGCCTAAAAGATTCCTGGGAATGAATGGGAGTGCCTCTTTAAGGCACTTTTCACTCCCTGTTGTAGTGTGCATCCTCCTAGGAGTTGGTTGAGTGATTTCCCCGATGGAATGGAATAATGTAATAGTGCAGAATACATTTGGCCACCTTTGGTATACACTGCGTGCAGAATTATTAGGCAAATGAGTATTTTGACCACATCATCCTCTTTATGCATGTTGTCTTACTCCAAGCTGTATAGGCTCGAAAGCCTACTACCAATTAAGCATATTAGGTGATGTGCATCTCTGTAATGAGAAGGGGTGTGGTCTAATGACATCAACACCCTATATCAGGTGTGCATAATTATTAGGCAACTTCCTTTCCTTTGGCAAAATGGGTCAAAAGAAGGACTTGACAGGCTCAGAAAAGTCAAAAATAGTGAGATATCTTGCAGAGGGATGCAGCACTCTTAAAATTGCAAAGCTTCTGAAGCGTGATCATCGAACAATCAAGCGTTTCATTCAAAATAGTCAACAGGGTCGCAAGAAGCGTGTGGAAAAACCAAGGCGCAAAATAACTGCCCATGAACTGAGAAAAGTCAAGCGTGCAGCTGCCAAGATGCCACTTGCCACCAGTTTGGCCATATTTCAGAGCTGCAACATCACTGGAGTGCCCAAAAGCACAAGGTGTGCAATACTCAGAGACATGGCCAAGGTAAGAAAGGCTGAAAGACGAGCACCACTGAACAAGACACACAAGCTGAAACGTCAAGACTGGGCCAAGAAATATCTCAAGACTGATTTTTCTAAGGTTTTATGGACTGATGAAATGAGAGTGAGTCTTGATGGGCCAGATGGATGGGCCCGTGGCTGGATTGGTAAAGGGCAGAGAGCTCCAGTCCTACTCAGACGCCAGCAAGGTGGAGGTGGAGTACTGGTTTGGGCTGGTATCATCAAAGATGAGCTTGTGGGGCCTTTTCGGGTTGAGGATGGAGTCAAGCTCAACTCCCAGTCCTACTGCCAGTTTCTGGAAGACACCTTCTTCAAGCAGTGGTACAGGAAGAAGTCTGCATCCTTCAAGAAAAACATGATTTTCATGCAGGACAATGCTCCATCACACGCGTCCAAGTACTCCACAGCGTGGCTGGCAAGAAAGAGTATAAAAGAAGAAAATCTAATGACATGGCCTCCTTGTTCACCTGATCTGAACCCCATTGAGAACCTGTGGTCCATCATCAAATGTGAGATTTACAAGGAGGGAAAACAGTACACCTCTCTGAACAGTGTCTGGGAGGCTGTGGTTGCTGCTGCACGCAATGTTGATGGTGAACAGATCAAAACACTGACAGAATCCTTGGATGGCAGGCTTTTGAGTGTCCTTGCAAAGAAAGGTGGCTATATTGGTCACTGATTTGTTTTTGTTTTGTTTTTGAATGTCAGAAATGTATATTTGTGAATGTTGAGATGTTATATTGGTTTCACTGGTAAAAATAAATAATTGAAATGGGTATATATTTGTTTTTTGTTAAGTTGCCTAATAATTATGCACAGTAATAGTCACCTGCACACACAGATATCCCCCTAAAATAGCTAAAACTAAAAACAAACTAAAAACTACTTCCAAAAATATTCAGCTTTGATATTAATGAGTTTTTTGGGTTCATTGAGAACATGGTTGTTGTTCAATAATAAAATTAATCCTCAAAAATACAACTTGCCTAATAATTCTGCACTCCCTGTAATGGTGCCCAGGGTCTATTTAACCTTTTCCCGACCGCCTAACGCAGGGATGCGTCCTGCGGGCGGCCGGGTTGTTCCTCATTGACACGCCGGCGTGTCATCCCGCGAGAGCCGTGATTTTGCGTGAACGCGTGCGCGTTCACAGCGACGCGCTGCTCAGAAGTTATACTACCGCCTTCCAGCGATGATCATTCGCTGGCAGGCTGTAGATGTTAAAATAATCTGCTACCTGGTCCTCTGGTGGTCCCTTTTGCTTGGATCGACCACCAGAGGACACAGGCAGCTCTGTAAGTAGCACCAAGCACCACACTACACTACACCCCCCTGTCACTTATTAACCCCTTATTAACTCCTGATCACCCCATATAGACTCCCTGATCACCCCCCCTGTCATTGATAACCCCCCTGTAAGGCTCCATTCAGACGTCCGTATGTGTTTTGCAGATCCGCGGATCCGCAAAACACGGACACCGGCAATGTGCTTTCCGCATTTTGCGGATCCACACATTGCCAGAACTATATAGAAAATGCCTTTTCTTGTCCGCAATTGCAGACAAGAATAGGACATGTTCTATAGGCTCTACAAAAAACGCAGTGTTCGCCCGATTAGGCCTAATCTTGTGCGCACACTTGCGTTCAGTCCGCCCCACCGCAGTGACCAAATTTTTTTTTTCTGATCACTGCAAAAACACTGTAAAATCGCTGCAGCGCTATAAAGATCACTTTTGAGGGGCATGGCGAGTTCATAGAAGATTTTTTTTTGGGGCACAAGCGGAAATTGATTTATTTTTTATTTATTTTTTCTTACAAAGTCTGATATTCCACTAACTTGTGACAAAAAATTAAATCTTATATGAACTCACCATACCCCTCACGGAATCCAAATGTGTAAAAATGCCCTGTGAAATCCTAAAGGTACTCATTGGAATTTGGGCCCCTTTGCGCATCTTGGCTACAAAAAAAGTGTCACTCATGTGGTATCTCCGTACTCAGGAGAAGTAGGGAAATGTGTTTTGAGGTGTACAGAGATATTTCTCTCACCCAGCATGGGTATATGTAAAAATACACCCCAAAACACATTGCCTTACTTCTCCTGAGTACGGCGATACCACGTGTGACACTTTTTTGCAGCCTAGGTGCGCAAAGGGGCCCAAATTCCAATGAGTACCTTTTAGGAGGGCATTTTTAGACATTTGGATTCCAGACTTCTTCTCACGCTTTATGGCCCTTAAAATGCCAGGGCAGTATAAATACCCCACAAGTGACCCCATTTTGGAAAGAAGACACTCCAAGGTATTCCGTGAGGGGCATGGCGAGTTCATGTAAAATTTTATTTTTTGTCACAAGTTCGTGGAATATGAGACTTTGTAAGAAAAAAAAAAATTCTATTTCTGCTAACTTGTGACAAAAAATAAAAACTTCCATGAACTCACTATGCCCATCAGCGAATACTAGGGTGTCTACTTTCCAAAATTAGGTCATTTGTGGAGTGTTTCTACTGTCTGGGCATTGTAGAACCTCACGAAACATGACAGGTGCTCAGAAAGTCAAAGTGCGTAAATTAATTTTTTTGCACCATAATTTGTAAACGCTATAACTTTTACCCAAACCAATAAATATACACTTATTGCAATAAACCGTGAAAGTAGTGTGGTGCAGAATTGTTAAAAGTGGTCTGGTCATTAAGTGGGTTTAAGCTAGGGGGGCTGAAGTGGTTAATATACATAATGTGTTAAATGAATACTGCAGACACAGTGTGAAGACCCTTGATCATTTAGGATAAGTCATCAGTATGTATGTATTGTAGAAACTGGAAGTCAGAAACTGTAGCAACTGGCAGACAGAATAGAGCCTCCAAAAGATTCTTGGGGGTTTTCTGAGATTTTTATTCTGATGACCTATGCTCTGGGTAGAGGAGGTCCGACACCCAGGAACCCCGCCACAGCCTTCTGTCTGCTTCTCCTAGGCGGATTGACATGTTCATGTGTCACATGGCCTAGGAGCAGATCAGCCCCATTCAAATGAATGGTGATGAACACGATACCAAGCACATCTGCTTGGTAGGTTGCTCACAGGAGAGCTGCTGCTTTCTCAAAATAGCTGATCGGCGGGAGTCCTCGGTGTTGGACCCCACCTATCAGTAAAAAAATTAGCCCCTGTATGCCAGAAAACTGGCACCATAAAGCTCCTTTGCTGGTGCAGGTTTGTATTTGGGGTATAGAACTACACAGGTGCACCACAATTTTTAAGAGGAATGCACCTCTTAATAATTGTGGCGCATGTGACGCCAGCGAGGGTCAGATTAAGACCAGCATGTAATATATGTTTTCCTTTTGTATTCTTATAACTTCAGCTTCTGCATGTATATTTATTATTTTTTTTGCATGCATTTATGTGTTCTGTGAATTCTGCATATAGAACATTTCTATGACTCTTATTGCCTGCAATCAACATTTAGGTGCAGTTATTTGTTGAGAGGGCTAAGCTAAACTAAAAGCAAAGAAGATTCAAAACAATGCCAGTAACAGACAAAATATTTCTTTAACACACAACTGAACAATAGGTTTCAGGTGCATAAATTACATAGAGGGTAATGGTCCCTGAAGCTTCAGATGGATCATTTAAGCGGGAAGTGGGGACTCTAAGAGGGTTTCACTGCACAGATGTTACCTTCACAAAGTGTATTTATATTTTTTTTTAGATCACTCCTGTATTTCTTATACAGTGGAAAATATGCCTAGAAATTTGCCGCTTTTTAATATATTTATGCCTACAGATGGAGCCAGCATTAAAGTCAAAACTGATGCGTTATCCCACTAGCTTATCTCACTAACTTTGTTTAAATATGTGTGCAGTGGCCTCGATTGGGGTGGCCCCAACGCTACGCTGGGTACCCCGGACACCGTCGAGGTGTCACCATGTGTTGCTGCGCTCTGGAAGAGATGGTAAGGCATGGTAATAAGTCCAGAGAGTCAGGGTCTGCAGTTAACCAGGGTGCTTCTTTACTGGAGGAATTCAGGTGCAAAACAATACAGGCGAGGTATTGGACTGGCTCTCCAGTCTCCTCCCTGGCAGAAGAAGGGTTTAAAGCTGGTCTTCTGGTCACTCATGCAGGCTGGCATGAGTCTTCACCTCCAAGCACTGGTCCCTAACTGCAGCACCCTTGGGGCTCTGACTGCTCTCCTTATATACAGTTTTAGCTAGAATAGAACCTTCTAGGGGTGGAGCGGAGAAGCTCAACAGATACATTGTAACGCTTTCCGTCTCTTGTAGACTTACATTAGAGCTTCAATGATACTCAATGGCAATGACACAGCAGTTTTTCTAGACAAAAACAAGTTTCCATACATAATAACAGAGCTAAACCAGTCACAAGGTCAGAATGTCTGGGTTTGGTGGGTAAACAGCGTCTGGCTTACTCCCTCCAAAACATCTTGGAACTCTATTGCAGCAGTGGAAAATTACCAGTTTCCTATTCAAAGTCCTAGCAGTCTTTAAGCAGTATTAAACAATACAAGTTAAGCTTTTCAAGTAAAATAAATTAAAGTTTATAACTTTGCATCAGGGAAATAGACAAATGTCCAAACATTAAAGTACCCCCGCTCCATATGCAAAGCTTCTAAAGCTTAAAGGTGATGTTGAGTTACACTGCTGGGATGGCGTGCTATCCCACTGATTTTGGCACTGGCTACATCTGTATGTCTCTGTGTGGGGGCTCATTTCATGTGGGGCAATGTTTACATTTTTAATGATACCATTTTGGAGTGTGTGGGAGACTTGCTATGTTCCTATGGCACCCAAAGCTGCCACTGCAACTAAACCTCTCCCACAAATTTTGCACAAGGGAGCCATTGGGTTTCATTGTTCAGATGCAGTGGTCAAAATTGACCATGGTATCTGACTGGTTAAATGTCTGTGATAGGCGATTAAGAACATCGCCACCGAGTGCTTTCTGTTTAAAACATAAGAAACCGTGCATCTAAGGAGCCAACTTAGTTTCTGAAGGTCACCATGTTTAATATTAGACTATCACCGTACAGTGCTCATACACATTCAGTAGACGGCAGGTGAATTCTCATTTGACCAACACTTATTCCTTCTGATTTCCCAATACACATGTCTGCCTGATTCAGCTGAGCATGTGCATGTTTGAAATGGAGAGAGTAAAGGCCTTTTTTTTTTTACTGGCCAATGTACAGGCGATTGTCAGAAACAAACCAAACATTCCCAATAACTGCCTGACCGTGGACAAAGGTGATCGCCGCATTCACTGAAAATGCAGCAGTCATCTCTACTGTATGGGGATAAACTATCACTACTATTATTACTTGTTCCAATACAGATGCATAGTGTGGTGGCAGCACATTCCCGTTCAAAGAGGGTGACTTGCTGCATAAAAGATGTCATCACTCGATGAACAAGCATCAGGTTATCAGGAACAAGCATTAATGCAAATGTACATCCCAGATAATTGCCCCGATCTTTGGCCATGTAAAAAGCCTTAAACTGCTGGCAAATACCTCAGGTAGTGACTTATCTCCCGTGTGAATAAAAGGCTTGAGCGTTGAAATTTAGCAGGCCAAATCCATCTTTACCCTGACATTATCTGTCAGGGAGAAATGTGAGATACCCACACACGTAAAGCTTGTCATACATTTGAGCTGCGGACCAGGGAGTCAGTTTTAATTGAAAAACAGATTCCCTGGTGCTTGAGTACAATGGCAAGTGACCGTCTGAATTCAGCCGATCATGCCATTCACGTGCAATTTCGTACGGCAGAAGTTTTCCAGAACAGCGGATTACATTTTTGGCTGACAAGAGTTGCCATTGATGATTCACGAATGTGTGTTTGTGTATGTTTTTCAAACATTTTCGAAATCGGCCATTCCGGTTGACTTTAAACTTGTGTATGGCCACCTTAAGAGTCAGTCAGTTTGTCCCACCAGAATCGGGATGAATTTTCTCTTGGATTCGTAAACTGCCAGATTCTCCTGCAGTTTACAGCTGAACACTGAGACTGATGATAGCAAGGTACCCTGTGATGAGTTTATTTTTGAGGGACCCTTGTGATAAAAATGCATTGTTTAAAGAAGACAACCACTTTAAATGGGTTTTTATGTTTTAAATTTTCAACCCCGTGTGAAAGGACCTTCACTGGTATTTCAGTCTCCATCTGTAAACTTCTGGTTGGATGGGGTCTTGTGTCCCCCAATGACTGGTCTTAGCGGTGGAGTGTCCCCAAGCGGCTGCGATACATGACCTTGTGCATCCAAGAGAATACAGATGGGGTCTAGAATACCAGTGAAAGGAGCTGAAATGGAGAGGAGGGGGAGTATGTTTTTTTTTCCCCCACAGGTCCAGCAGCATAGGATAGAAATGTAAAAAAGTAAAGCGCTTCTCAGGGTGTTTTTTTGTTAATTCTATTTCATTTTTCAAATATCTTTTCACTTTATTAAACAGAAAAGTAGTTTTACTTGTTAAAAAAAAATACTTGCTTTATTACAGTTATAAGCATTGGCTCGTAAAGTTAATTCCTGAACTAGACAGCATTATATTTGAACTGACAGGAATATTGGAAAGAAAATAAAGCTGTTTTTGTTGACTAAGAAAAATGAAAGCTGCCTAAAGATATGACTGCTGCTTAGTAATGAATTCAAGGTCAATAATGTGAGCTCTGGGGAAACCGTCCTCATAACGGCTGGACAAGTGACACGAAGGGCGCCAAGGTTTTGCCTTTAACAGATGTACCCATCAGCTAGGATCGGCAAGATAGAAAATTTACTAGCAAAGCTTGGATATATTTTTGGCAAAGAAGGACAAACGGAGTTAAGGCAATTAATTTAAACAAAGAATATTGATCCACAGAGAGACGTGTCCCCATTTTCTGAAAGCCTAGGAGGAATAGTAGTATGTACCCGCCAGAGAGAAATTTAAAAATGGCTTCCCTGGAGTCTTTCTGTGTTCCAGCCAGAGAACATCCACATATTTCCAAGGTTGATGATTCTATTTTTTTCCTTTTTCTAGTGACACAATTTTATGAACTTACTTTTTAAATTATCCTAAGAAATATTAACTTTCTTGGCAGCTTAACTCATCAGTATAATACCACTTAGTCTATTTTCCTGCCCAGAAATTTCATAAAAATAAATCTTTCCAAGTATCTTCTCGATACTTGATTTAAGAAATATATGTAGGTATAGAGTCTATATAGAGGCTTCTGTACAGACATTTAGCACGTCCATTCAAGCTCCCAGTTCAGCTTCATTTTTTAGATATTGATGCTAGGGTCTACAAGTGTATGGGTGTTTTTACAAGGGCTGATGCATGACCCTAAATAAGTGCCGATCAACAACAGGGTCGGAACAAGGTATTTTGGTGTCCCCCCTCCCTTCCCTTAAATCAATTCAAACTGACCCTGTTTTAAACACATTGTGTAAGAGGCAGTCACAGATATACCAAATGTAAATCCATTGATTTACAGGTGACATCTCCGTGACATTTCAGTTGTTCACTTTCCTTTTCTTCTCCACCTGGTCCAGATCATCAGGAGACATCTTTGGCAAAAGGTGTACTATCCCCTCTGCCACATAAAAAGATAACAGTATTAACCCGTTCAATAGAGATGTCGCGAACATAAAATTTTCAGTTTGCGAACGGCGAACGCGAATTTCCGCAAATGTTCGCGAACGGGCGAACCGCCCTAGACTTCAATAGGCAGGCGAATTTTAAAACCCACAGGGACTCTTTCTGGCCACAATAGTGATGGAAAAGTTGTTTCAAGGGGACTAACACCTGGACTGTGGCATGCCAGAGGGGGATCCATGGCAAAACTCCCATGGAAAATTACGTAGTTGACGCAGAGTCGGGTTTTAGTTCATAAAGGGCATAAATCACCTAACATTCCTAAATTGTTTGGAATAACGTGCTTTAAAACATCCAGTGTGTGTATACGATCAGGTATGATGTTGTATTGATCAGGTAGTGTAAGGGTTACGCCCGCTTCACAGTGACAGACCAAACTCTGACAGACTAAACTCCCCGTTTAACGCACCGCAAACAACCGCAAACAGTCTATTTGCACAACCGCAAACTCCCCATTTGCACAAGGTTGGATACCAAGCTAGCCATGTCCCGTTCCTTGTCCTCACTAACATCATTGAAGGTCTCTTCCTCCACCCAGCCACGTACAACACCAAGGGTCCCCAAAAGGTGACAACAAGCCCCCTGGGATGCCTGCTGTGATTGGTCTTTGACCTCCTCAAAGCCACCTTCCTCCTCTGACTCCTCTTCTTCAGACTCCTCTCTCTGTGTTGCTGCAGGTCCAGCAATCGACGACGACAAGGCTGCTTCTGGTGGTGATGGTGACCACAACTCTTCCTCTTCATGCTCATCTACGGCCTGATCCAGCACTCTTCGCAGGGCACGCTCTAGAAAAAATGCATATGGGATGAGGTCGATGATGTTGCCTTGGGTTTGACTGACCAGGTTTGTCACCTCCGCAAAAGGACGCATGTGCCTACAGCCATTGTGCATGAGCATTCAGTAACGCGGCCAAAAAATACCCAGCTCTGCAGAGGCTGTCCTCTGTTTTGTCCCCTATCAGGGGCCGGTGTATGGAATAGATTTTAGGAACCGGGAGATGGAAAAAGATGGTTGGTCGGTCCTCTTACTTCCAATTTGGGGTACTGCGCATACGCTGTGCAATGTACTGTGCCACCCTATATGAGTGGTGTGTTAAGTAGTACTATTCTTATCAGTTTAATCCCTGTTATGTCCCCTATCGGGGGACGTGTATCAAATAGATTTTAGACACACTCATGACATAAATTTTATTCCTCTATGCGTCAATCTTGGTAGAGTGATGACTGTGCTCGTGCGCACGTTTGGGAGATTGTAGGCGATTGCAGTTTTTCAAAGCCTATGATCGTGCTGAGGTAGTTCAGTGACAGTTAAGTGACCCAGAAAACAATGATTCTGCAGTGTGGGCCCATTGTTGGCCTAGTAGGCTTTAATGATCACCTAAGATGATCACAAAGAAAATTAATATTTTTTTTCTATGAAAAATTATCCAGCCGATCGCTTTTGGTCTGTTCACAACAAAGCAACGACCTTATCATCTGGGGTGTGCCAACATTGCCAACACACTCATAGAGGTGTTCGCTTCATTGTGATACGCAAGCCCCTTCACCACAAGGTAACGATCACAAAGGGGAATTGATACATGTGTGTGCCTTTTTTTTTTTTTTTTTTGCAACCACAGTGCAGCACCAGAGGACAGAAAAATTAGGCATTGTTGCAGCTGCTGCTGTAGCAGCGGTCGGAAAAGTTGATGTTTTCCAGGCAGAAAGTGCACTAAAACATTGCGGCTTGAACCCTAGTTGGTGCCAGAGAAGTCACACAAGTCATCCGGCATGCAGAGATTAAATAAAGCAGTGTGGACCATTTTTAGCCCAAGGCATCTCATCAGGCCTTTTTTAGTCAAATGCATCCTCCACTGTCAGTCCCTTCGGGATCCATGCCTCATTCATCTTAATAAAGGTGAGGTAATCTAGACTTTTTTGACCTAGGCGACTTCTCTTCTCAGTGACAATACCTCCTGCTGCGCTGAAGGTCCTTTCTGACAGGACACTTGAAGTGGCGCAGGCCAGAAGTTCTATCGCAAATTGGGATAGCTCAGGCCACAGGTCAAGCCTGCACACCCAGTAGTCAAGGGGTTCATCGCTCCTCAGAGTGTCGATATCTGCAGTTAAGGCGATGTAGTCTGCTACCTGTCGGTCGAGTCGTTCTCTGCTCTGCATGTCCTCCATCAACAACACGTCTGTAAAGCGTCCTGTCCTTGCCGGCGTGGTTGTGGTAGGATGAGGATTACTTTCACCTCTTCGTCTGTTAGATTCCCGTTGTGCTGTGACATCACCCTTATACGCTGTGTAAAGCATACTTTTTAACTTGTTTTGGAACTGCTGCATCCTTTCCGACTTCCGGTAATTCAGTAACATTTCAGCCACTTTCTGCTTATACCGGGGGTATAGTAGCGTGGCCACCCAGTACAGGTCGTTCTCCTTCAGCTTTTTTAAACGAGGGTCTCTCAACAGGCATGACAGCATGAAAGACCCCATTTGCACAAGGTTGAATGCCGAGCTACTCATGTCCCGTTCCTCGTCCTCACTGATCTCATTGAAGGTCTGTTCTTCCCCCAGCCACGTACAACACCACGGGTACCAGATAGGTGACAACGAGCACCCTGGGATGCCTGCTGTGGTTGGTCTTCCTCCTCCTTAAAGCCACATTCCTCCTCTGACTCCTCTTCCTCAGACTCCTCTTCCAGCATTGCCGCAGGTCCAGCAAGCGATGCTGATGAGGCTGTTTCTGGTGGTAATGGTGACCACAACTCTTCCTCTTCATGCTCATCTACGACCTGATCCAGCACTCTTCGCAGGGCACGCTCCAGGAAGAAAACAAATGGGATGATGTCGCTGATGGTGCCTTCGGTGCGACTGACTAGGCATGAGCCTACAGGCGTTGTGCATGAGCGTCCAGTAACGTGGCAAAAAAATACCCAGCTCCGCAGAGGCTGTCCTAGCACCCACGTCACTCTTTGATTTCAGGCAAGTCAACCCCAAGACGGCGTGACACTGTCGTATCCAGGATGTGGAATAGCCCCTGGGGAGCTGGGGGGGTGCAGTTGATGTGGAGCAAGACGCAGCAGCAGAAGAGGACTCAGCCGAGTAGGTTAGCAAAGAGGATGGAGTAGGAGGAGTAGAGGAGTTGGCAGCAGGCCTGCCTGCAAGTTGTGGCGGTGTCACCAACTCCTCTGCAGAGCCACTCATTCCATGCTTGGCAGCCGTCAGCAGGTTTACCCAATGCGCAGTGTACGTGATATACCTGCCCTGATCGTGCTTTGCAGACTAAGTATCCGTGGTCATATGGACCCTTGCCCCAACACTGTGTGCCAGATATGCCATGACTTCCTTTTCCACAATAGAGTACAGGTTGGGGATTGCCTTTTGTGAAAAAAAAATTCGGCCGGGTACCTTCTACCGCGGTGTCCCAATAGCAAAAATTTTTTGGAAGGCCTCAGACTCCACCAGCTTGTCTGATAAAAGCTGGCGGGCTAAGAGTTCCGACAAGCCAGCTGTCAGACGCTGGGCAAGGGGGTGACTCTGTGACATTGGCACTGACCAGGAGGAGGATGGTGGCTTTGAGTTTGTGTGCTGCTTGTACTCATCATGTGTTGATTCCATAGGCGTTTGTCATGTGAGATCATGTGCCTTTGCAAAGCAGTTGTACCTAGGTGGGTGTTGGACTTCCCACGACTCAGTTTCTTTTGGCACAGGTTCCAAATGGCATCGCTGTTATCAGAGGCAGACACACACAAAAAATGCCACACTGCTTAGCTTTGCAATGACGGCATTCTGGTGGTGGCAACAGCATGCGTTGATTGGCATGCTGTATGGCTCACCCCGGGTGCCGATACATGCTGTCTAACTGTGCCACTAGCTCCTTGCGACAACCTCTCCCTGCTTCCAACTCGTCTCCTCCTCCTCTCTGTCTCCCCATCTGAACTTTCCCTCTGTTCTTCTTCTCTTCGAGCGGGCACCCACGTGACATCCACGGACATATCGTCATCATTAACCACTTCACTTGTATCTGACAACACACCGTACATCCATGTGTGTAATGCTGCCTGACTGAGACATATCCCTGTTATCTACATCCTATTGCAATAATGGTTGCGCATCACTCATTTCTTCCAAATGATGTGTAAATAACTCCTCTGACAGATCAAGTGAAGCGGCTGTGGTGCTAGGGTTCGTGGTGGCGGCGGGGGGGCGAGTGGTAACTTGAGAGGTGCCCGCAGCTGAGCTGGAGGAGGATGGTGAGTCAAGGTTCGGAGCGGAAGCTGTAGAAGATTGGGTGTCCTGTGTAAGCCAGTCAACTATGTCCCCAGAATTTTTCGAGTTCAGGGTACGTGGCCTCTGAACACTGGCTATTATTCTAGGGCCAAAGGAAATCACAGCACCTTGACCACGATGGCCCCTGCGGGATGGCCTGCCTCTGCCTGTCATTTTTTTTTAGATTAGTGGTACTACGCGTGCAAGGTACTGTGCCACCCTATATGAGTGGTGAGCAGTGGGCACAGTATAGTCTGTGGACCTGACATTCACTGGCAGGCAACTGCAATTTTATTACAGAGTAAAAATGTAATTAATTTTTTATCTGCAAGGTGCTGTGCCACCCTATATGAGTGGTGGGCAGTGGGCACAGTACAGTCTGTGGGCCTGACACTCACTGGCAGGCAACTGCAATTATATTACAGAGGAAAAATTAAATGAATTTTTTATCTGCAAGGTGCTGTACCACCCTATATGAGTGTTGGGCAGTGGGCACAGTACAGTCTGTGGGCCTGACACTCACTGGTAGGCAACTGCAAATATATTACAGAGGAAAAATGTCATGAATTTTTTATCTGAAAGGTGCTGTGCCACCCTATATGAGTGGTGGGCAGTGGGCACAGTACAGTCTGTGGGCCTGACACTCGCTGGCAGGCAACTGCAATTATATTACAGAGAAAAAATGTAATGACTTTTTTATCTGAAAGGTGTTGTGCCACCCTATATGAGTGGTGGGCAGTGGGCACAGTACAGTCTGTGGGCCTGACACTCCTTGGCAGTCAACTGCAATTATATTACAGAGGAAAAATATAATTACTTTTTTATCTGCAAGGTGCTGTGCCACCCTATATAAGTGGTGGGCAGTGGGCACAGGACAGTCTGTGGGGGCCTGACACTCACTGGCAGGCAACTGCAATTATATTAGAGGAAAAAATAAATGAATTTTTTTATGTGCAAGGTGCTGTGCCACCCTATATGAGTGGTGGGCAGTGGGCACAGTACAGTCTGTGGGCCTGACACTCACTGGCAGGCAACTGAAATTATATTACAAAGGAAAAATTAAATGACTTTTTTATCTGCAAGGTGCTGTGCATTCTTATATGAGTGGTGGTCAGTGAGCACAATACAGTCTGTGGGCCTGACACTCACTGGCAGGCGACTGCAATTATATTACAGAGGAAAAATGTAATGACTTTTTTTATCTGCAAGGTGCTGTGCCACCCTATATGAGTGGTGGGCAGTGGGCACAGTACAGTCTGTGGGCCTGACACTCACTGGCAGGCAACTGCAATTATATTAGAGGAACAATTAAATGAATTTTTTATCTGCAAGGTGCTGTGCCACCCTATATGAGTGTTGGGCAGTGGGCAAAGTACAGTTTGTGGGTCTGACACACACTGGCAGGCAACTGCAATTATATTACAGAGAAAAAAATTAACAACTTTTTTTATCTGCAAGGTGTTGTGCCACCCTTTGAGTAGTGGGCACAGTACAGTCTGTGGGCCTGACACTCAGTGGCAGGCAACTGCAATTATATTATAGAGAAAAAATTAAATGACTTTTTTATCTGCAAGGTACTGTGCCACCCGATATGAGTGGTGGGCACTGGCAGTGGGCACAGTACAGTCTGTGGGCCTGACACACACTGGCAGGCAACTGCAATTATATTAAAGGGTAAAAATTTAATGACTTTTTTTATCTGCAAGGTGCTGTGCCACCCGATATGAGTGGTGTGAACACAGTACAGTCTGTGGGCCTGTGGCCTCTCACACACAGGCAGGCAACTGCAATATATATATATAAAAAATAAAATAAAAGTAGACTGATGTACCAGCCCTCAAAAGGGCTTTTTGGGGTGCTGTCAGGACGCTGTCCTTACAGCAGATGAGTCTTTGAGGGCTGGAGTGGACACAGAACACTGGCCTATCTAACGATTTCCCTATTAATTCAGCAGCAGCAGCACTCTCCCTGCTCTAACTAACACTGCAGCTTCAAAATGAATCTAAGATGGATGCTGTCCTTGCTTTTTGATAGGAGGTGGGAGGGTCTGGGAGGCAGGGTATGCTGCTGATTGGCTGGAATGTGTCTGCTGACTGTGAGGTACAGGGTCAAAGTTTGCTCAATGATGACGTATAGGGGGGCGGACCGAACATCGCATATGTTCGCCCGCCGCGGCAAACGTGAACAAGTGATGTTCGTCGGGAACTGTTCGCCGGCGAATAGTTCGGGACATCTCTACCCTTCAACCACCGTGACGTATATAAAAATATATAAAAAATAAATAAACATATCGGGTATCCCCGTGTCTGAAAATGTCTGAACGATTAAAATAGAAAAAAATAAATTCTGTGCAGTGAACACCAGAATGGAAAAAAATGAAAAAACACACAATTTGCCATTTATTGGTCACCTTTCTCCCTCCACCCAAATTTTTTAAAACTGATCAAAAAGTCATATGTACTACAAAAATGGTACCAATAAAAACTACAGTTCCTCCCACAAAAATCAAGCCCTCATACAGCTCTGTGGACAGAAATATAAAAATGTTATGGCTGTCAAAAAATGATGAAGCAAAGTAAATTTAGATTTTTTAAAAGGTTTTTATTTTTTTAAAGTAGTAAATAAAAAACAACAAAAGAAATACGAGTTTCGTATCTTTGTATTAAGACCCCCCCTCCCCCAGATCCCTGCAGAGCTCAAATCAGACCACCCCACTCAGATTCCTACAGACCGCAGATCAGACTCCCCCATTCAGATCCCTGCAGACTTTAGATCAGACCCCCCCTACCAGATCCCGGCAGACCTCAGATCTGACCCCTACAGACCTCAGATCAGATTAAAATTTTTTTTAATAAAGCAACTTACCTTTCCAGCTCTGGACAGCTCGGCTCCTTTTGCCACTCTGCACTGTGACATGATGTCCACTCTGTGCCAGTTCATAAGGCACATCTACATGCACTATGGCCTGACTGTACTAAGTTGCAGCTGCTGGAAGAAAAGCTGGGAAAGATGAGTTATAGCAGTAATACACTCATGGCTCCTTTACTCGCAGATCCTGTGTACTAATGACTGCTCATTAGTAACAATTAGAAAGTTATAGAAAGTTTTCTTTTTAATGCATAAAAGTTCCCCCCTCCCCCTGCGAGTAGAGGTGGCACCCTAGACGGGCACCTACCGTCTACCCATCGTCCTGACTTTGATTGACAATATGGCAATCTTCTCTCATTTAACCCCTTGTCGACTGCCCCTTGTCTACTATACACGTCCTGGCGGTTTACATATATCTTTGCACGAACATTTTAAAACGTCCATTTAGAGATCACGGCTGTACGTTAATCATGCTACTGTGGTAGCGGGGAATCCACTTTCACTTACAGCAGGGTTCCCAAGGCAGGGACAGTTTTTCATTGTGCCTGTCTTCCTTACCGCTCTATACACAGCGCTTAATGACTGCTGTGTATAGAGATTAGGTGGCAGTGTTGCTTCCTGTTCCAGTCCCAGCAGTTAAGTGATTGCTGGGGCCCTGTGCCTAGCTGGGTGTTAGAAGACCCAGATCAGCCTGAAGTGAGGTTTTCCAAGGATATGCAGCCTCTCCAGGTGCTCTATTGCCATTCTAACTTGGGCTACTATGTCAGCCCCAGTTACAGGAGAAATTGGCCCTTATGGAAAGGGAAAATAAAAAAAATATTTTGGTTGCACCTATTGCTGTCCTATTAACAAAATATTTTTAAAAAAAGAAGTAAAAACAGACTATTTTCAAAATTTTTTTACTTTTCCTTTTTTATAAAAAAAAAACTGAAATAAAAATGACATAAAAAAGAAGCCCCATGTGTCACAAATAAAAAACCAAAAAAAAACGCAACTATTTACAAAGCTGAACAAAAAAAAAAACGGTATTGGCTTTTAAAGATGCATGTACAAAAAAAAATAGAAAATGCTCCTGGTTAGGATGCTGTGGTCTTAAACTGTTTAAAGGACCCTTAAAGGGGTTGTCCCATCTTGGACAATGAGGGAATATCGCTAGGATATTCCCCCAATGTCTGAGAGGTGCAGATCCCACCTCTGGAACCCGCACCTATCCTTAGAACGGAGCCCGCATGGTGCAGAAGGATGCACTATGTATGTGCATTCATTTCTATTTGGTTGCCAGAAATAGCCGAGTGCCTGCTCAGCTATTTCCATAATCCCCATAGAAGTGAATAGAGTGATGGCTGCGCTTGCCTGGTGTGCTTCCCATTCATTTCAATGGGACTTCTGAAAATCGCCGGCTATTTTCAGCACTCCCATAGAAATAAATAGAGGGCAGCCATGGATGCTTTTCTTTGCGGGTTCCATTCTTAGGATTCCTCTGGGACCTGTACCTATCAGATATTGGGAGTATATCCGAACAATGTCCCCAATTTCCAAGATGGGAATACCCTTCTAACATTAACCGATGTAAACTGAAAGGGGGACGGCAATTTTTAATTGTATTCACTATTTACACAGTGTGATGTCCTCCTGATCAGTGAACATTTTTATACCCACATAAAAGATATGATGAGACACCAAACAGTCATTTGCTTGTATTTCAGCTGATTGGTGAGATGTATGGACAGGCTGATAACTTGCTGAATGAACATTTGATGTAAAGACTTAAAGAACTTAGGTGGTCATTTATTAAGACCTGTGTTTTAGACACCGGTCTTAATGCCCCTTTAGCTGGCGGCGTAGAAAATGATAAATGAGACCTCTCGCTTCAAAATGCGACTAACATTTTTTGTCCCTTGTTGGAGATCCCTTTTGTCAAAAAGTACGTATAATAGAGTCCTATAACATCATCATATAATAAACTGTATATCCTAAAATGTGAAAATTGCTCCAATGATAGGTCTTCACTTTGTATTGTTCACATCACAAAGATAAACACATAGATTAAATTAACATCCTTAATTGTTGCTTTATATACAGTACCTTGAGAATATCCTTGTTCCTTGGTTTTCATAATGCTGTTTGATCACTAATGTTCTCTAACAAATCTCTTAGCCTTCACTGAACAGCTGTAGTTATACTGAGAATAAATTATACACAGGTGGACTCTATGTACTAATTAGGTGACTTCTGAAGGCAATTGGTCACACTGGATTTTATTTTATTTTTTACACTTATCCACTTTATCCCTGACCTGTTTGGTGTGTTCCTTGGTTTTCCTTATGCTGTTTGATCACTAATGTTCTCTAACAAACCTATGAGGCCTTCACAGAACAGCTGTAGTTATACTGAGAATACATTACACAGGTGGACTGTGAAGTGATGGGAAGGGCACATCTTTCCTCCCTTCGCAGGACACACTGATCATGGGTATTTTCCTGTAGGATGGTGGTTTGTTGTGACCTTGATGGTGATGAAGGTAGGTCCCCTGCAGCGTTGAAGGACGCAATGATGAGGCTGTTTTTCAGCAGGACGATTCTTTACTGAAGTTCCAAGTTCAAGTACATCAGTTATAGTTTTCAGCATGCATAGACTGGCAAATGGTACACAAGTGCACTTTCCACAGATCTTTCAGGTTACACAGTTGCAAAGGTAGTTAAAAGATAATTCACTTTAAGTTACACTTCTCCATGTGTATCTTATGCAAGCATCCAGAAATGGCGTTGCAACATTTTGTCTTATACTATGCATCCACAGGGCGGACCTTAACGTCAAACTATGTTCCACACCTTTTTTACAGGTTATCATACTCACGGTTAAAGTTACCACAGGTTTCCTTGGTGGGATGTAATATGGGAATATCTGGATTTCTGCCTTTTATAATCTTGCCCAGGGCTGAAAGCCAGTACCCTACTGGACAATGGGGCTGTAGAGAGTAAAATCCTTTCAGACAACTTATCTCCACAGGTTTTCTACTCGCACCTCCTTGCAACATTGGTATGTTGTTCCAAGTAAATAAAGTTTTTATTCTGGCTTTGCTCTAGTCGGTACCTTATCCAGGGCTTGTTTTTCTTTTAGTTTGGCCACTTAGCATGTACTTACTCCTCTCTGCTCTTAGACTCACACACACTAAACCCTCCTCTCTGTATAGAGATGATGACAACCGCTCCATCTAGTGGTGCATGTAAATATGTCTTATTAAGTCCTTAATCAGCACAAATACATGATGTTATATAAATCCACAGCTTGGTAATTTGGTTTTGCTTTTGGTCTGTTTGTACATTTAGTCATTAGAATGAGTCATAGTTGGCCAAGTCTGCATCACACTGTATGATGGAACTTTATAATACTTTCTTAGTCATTCCAGATGTCCTGAGGCTCTGTTCTGAGGAGGTGATGTCCTGCTGTGTTTATTAGCCATACCGTACCTAGATTTCAGCTTCAATTTATTTACATGAATGTTTATGGACTAATAAAAAAAATCCACATATTTTAGCAATATTTTACTTTCAAGGTCACCTTATTGTTAGGAGGAGAAAATTGAATTCAAGCACTAAACAATGTAATGGATATTTCCAAGCAACTTGTGGATAAAATACAGTTTGCGGAAGGCGGAATGCTCCAATCCGTCCTCCAGTCTAGATTAATGGGCCAGTGGCGATGCACTCATCCAAACAAACTCAATTTTCACTTTTTTCAACGGTTCATCAAACATCTTTCTGCATCATTTTTCTTCCTTTTCCATGAACTACGGAATTATTATTATTTTGCAAACTCAAGAAATATAGGCATTATTGTGAAATATAAAAAACTGCATTTACTTCTGTCGGATGCCAAGATCTAGTTACTTGGAAAGTCTTTACAAGCCCTCAGTCCCTGGGAGTAATTAGCAGAGCTGTATCCATTTCAGCTAATAAGGTGACATTTTAAATTGCTGTCTTATTTAACCCCTTGTTGAAAATTTTCTGTTGAAATTGAGGTTTTCATTTATATTTTAAATTAAGAAAGACATTAAAATTGTATACATCATTAATAGGATTATATATATATATATATATATATATATATATATATAATTTTTTATTTTATTTTTTATCAGATTCAATTTTTATCTGACTGCCACAAATAGACTGACATAACTTATCGTCAGCATAGATGTCGAGGTGAAGCAGAACTATCAAGAATCAGCCATTACAGTAGAAAATCTATTATCAGTTTAACAGTCCCCCAATATAATTTATATCCAGGTCATGGATCTTCATTTGAAGGCATACATAGTCATTAGATGACAAATGATTCAATTTTCTACAGGTCTTTCTGTGAACCAGATAGCAGAAATGTGTGGGTTTTGCTAATTTACCAATAAACTGTAAATATTGCGAATTTTCCAGGGGCACTTAAATGTTATTTAAGATTTAAAAAGAACCTTCACCTCTTCGGACATGTCTGTTTTAGTAACTACCTGCAATCCCCATGTAATTCTGGAGCATCTTGTCGTATAACGCTATGTTGTACCATTCCTTCATTACTCCTTCTAGACATTTATGACTGAATTGTTAGTAGTCTGCAGGTTCAACTGGGTGTTATCAGTTGGGGGCGTGTCTCTGCACAGTCTGAAACTAACCAATCAGTGCCACCATTGTGCAGGGACCCAGCCCCAACTGGTAATACCCATCTGCACCTTCACTGCAAACTGCTGGCAATTAATTAATAACTTCTAGTAGGAGTAATAGAGAAATGGCACAATGTAGTATTATATGAAAAGATGCTCCCAAATTCGTATTACATGGGGAATTTAAGTAATTAGTACTAAAACAGACATGTCAGGAGAGGAGTATTGACAGGAGTATATTTTGAGGAGTATTTACAGGGGCTTCCTTAATTCCCTTATCTGGTTTTATAAGAAAATCTTATTAAAAGTTTTTAGGGAATGTCTTAGTGACAATATATGGAGGGTACAGTTATTCTTCATTCTCCGTCTAATTAAGACCTAATGCAGAGCGGTGTACGGAAACAATTGTAGTGCCCATGGAACACTACTACAGAGCCTTAGGCAGTAGGGTTCCACTGAAGTCTATAGGCGCTGTATTATACAGTACCACTGTACCACTTCAAGCTTATAGGGTGCTGTAATAAGTTTGCATGCATACGAACTTAGTCGTAGCAAAATTCCCAGACAGAATTTTTTTTAGCACTACATGGAAGGGCATCAGTCCAATGTAAATCCATAATTCATTTAGTATTATTGCAGCTCTGCATTTTTTCTCTCTTAGATATTCCTTTAAAAAGCGAATTTTGAACTCTGTTGTGCTGAGAAACACTAACCTCTATTAATGACCTGAAAATGCAACACTTTCCCAGAAATCTTTGCATAAACGATTCCATTTACTGACATGGGCTTATTGCAATAGTTAAAGTCCGGTCTTGTCCGTGTAGGGCCTTCACTCACATGTTCGATGCACATACATTAGGTTCATTTGTATGAAACACTTTAAGATATTGAATAACATTGATTACATTTATGGACAAATTATAGTCAGACCAAATCTCACCTATTGGAACACGTTGCACAATTTGAAATTCAGTCGTTCACATTTACTGTACAAAATTATACGTTTTATTTTTTCTTATTGTGTTTCTTTATAATCTGCAAAAATGCTTATTTTCCCAATTTTTATATTTTCTAGAACCCAAATTTTAACCAACTCCATTTGCAGGCAATGTGGTTATTTTATTTATTAAAATGTCCTTCATTTATTGCAAGCAAGGAGGAAGGTACAGAGATGATAAATCTTATTGAATTCTCATTGAGGATTCTGTAGCCTGTCTTCTCCCCCTTGAGAAATCTCAAGTTGCTCAAGTCATCACCTCGAAAAATTATCTTTCAGGAAGCAGGAGATGTTGCATGAGCTTTGTTTAAATCACTGTATATTCTTATTTATGAAGCATTAATCATGCATGCTGGGTTTTGTGGCATTAGCATATAGACATTATATCACAGGAAGCGGTGATCGCATACCAGGATCAAAGTGTACTCGCTGTGGGAGAATATCTCCTGCCTTGTTGAGAGGGCTTATGGAAAGGAAAGGTAAATCAAAGAGTTTCTACTTGAAGCACTTGGCCAGAGGGGCCTTAAATAGATTTTGACGCTTACTTAAGGTTATCTTTATCTTAACAGTTCACTTCTCACATCATAAATGTTGCTGAAATTAGGCAGGGAACCATAGTAAGAGATGAGCGAATCAATTATACCGATTCTGTATTTGTCCCAAAGATTCCAAAAAATTCAGATTATAATGAACCCAATTCATTCTTGTTTGTTTCGGGTGAATCATAGAGCGAGTAAGGGAGAGAGCAACTCAAGAGAAAACTCTGCTGGTTAGTTGAGTGGACTTGGGGGTGCTCTCTCTGTCTCTCTTTGGTCTTTTAGGACTCATATTTATCCTCAAAGGGGGTCATTTATTATACTGAAATACGCCTAAATTAGGCCAGGTCTAGAATTGTGGGTGTGGCATGGGCAGGGAAGGGATCAGGCTGGTACGCCCATCTCTATCATCATTTTCTACGCCATTTGGAAAATGGTCTATATGTAAGACAGCTCGGAAGCTATCTTACATTTAGAAGCAGTGCTGGGAGCACCGAAGTTATGGAGAGGCCTGCGCCTCTTCATAACTTCGGCAAATCCTCCGCCTGATATAGAGCTTTATTAAAGGGGTTCTGCACTTTCAATTTACTGATGATCTATCCTCTGGATAGATCATCAGCTTCTGATCGGCGGGGGTCCGACACCCGGGACCCCCGCCGATCAGCTGTTTGAGAAGGCATCGGCGCTCCAGCAGCACCACGGCCTTCTCACTGTTTACCTTCTCACTGCCGCCCGCCCACTGACGTCACGACTTGTATCAACTACAGTGGGCGCGGCTAAGCTCTGTTCACTTGAATGGAGCTTAGCCGCGCCCACTCTAGTTGTTACTAGTCGTGACATCAGTGGGCGGGCGGCCCGGCGGTAAACAGTGAGAAGGCCGCGGTGCTGCTGGAGCGCCGCTGCCTTCTCAAACAGCTGATCGGCGGGAGTCCCGGGTGTCAGACCCCCGGCGATCAGAAGCTGATGATCTATCCAGAGGATAGATCATCAGTTAATTGAAAGTGCAGAACCCCTTTAAGACTGACATCTAAAACGCCGGTCTTAATACATGTGTCCCTAAATCTTTTCAGAAAAAAATGAGTCCTAGTAGACCAGAGATTGTCATATACCAATCTTACATCAGTCCGATCTATCACGGAGCATCCTACATAGCTTTTTGCATGTTTTACATAGTATTGAACAGATGGCAACACATTTTAATTTAAAGGTTGCTATCCCATAAAACGCATTACTAACCAATGAATAGAGCATTTTAAATTAAGTGTTATTGCCATATACATGCAATTAAAAAAAAAATATTTTTTAATGTACATTACATTTTTGTCAGTCATAGCGCCCTCTGCCATTTATCCTTCGGGTCCACCTTCTCCTGTATTCAGTGATGAATGAACATGCTCAGTAGCTTCCCTGCTCCCTTCCCCTTCTGTCAGTGGGGGTGTTTTGATATCATAGTGAAGCAGCTCAGACGCCTTTCATTCATTTATGCCTACATTTATAGCAATATATAGCTGTATCTCTCTGTAGACAGTGGAAAATGAAATTGTGAGGAATTACATACTGTATGTTCCTCTAGGGCTATATGTAAGGGACTATCTTCTATGCAGAGGAGGAAGGGATCAACAAGAGCTAATTGCAATGCATCCAGGTGCTTGATGAGCTGCTGCCCACCCACAGAAAGGCGAGCAAGCCCTCATATGTGGGTAAAATCAGTTTTAAACTCAAAGGATAACCCCTTTAAGCGAACGCTGAGCTTTGTACTAAAAACACAGATTATAAGTTGAATAGCTGCATTCATTTTAGCAGGTACATGTAAGTATTCTCCGTGTTGCAGGAAATGTGTGCCCTAATAATACCGAATTTAAATAATTGATGCCAATCAAATCTAGAGGTATTTCTATAGATATTCATTGGAACCTGACCCAGGAAACACAAGTCAATTATTTTATTTCGGAGACTAACACAATGTTCCTTTGTTGGAGACTAGCATATACTTTAATGGAATGATTAATTGGTGAATCATGCAGTAATATTGTAATTGTAAGGAACTATGTCTACAGTAAGAGACTTCACATTGTCTTTGAGAATAAATAGCAGCTATTGTGTAAAGTAATTTGTTTTTAATGCAAATCGGCTAACAGCAGGCATCTGACTTTAATCATTGTGCTTTGTATTTCATTGTTCGTGCTGTGGAGAGTTTCCATAACTTTTTTTTTCTGTTCTTTCACAAGAAATTGCTACTTTTTTGTAATGGGATTTTTGCTGTACACCATTTCTACTTGATAAATAAAGTTTGGGCAAATTGCAAAAGGTGGTCTATGTATACAGGTGTAGATTTTGCAGGTTTACATATTTTTTGGCTGGATGTTGGTTATGTTAGATTGTCAGTAGATGTCAATTGGCTAGGTGAGCCAAGGATTCATGTGGCAGTACTTTTTTTTTTATGAGGCTGTGTTGCAAATTTTCTAAAATGTCGAGTTACTATATGAGCATAAGATATGTTCACTTCAGACTATGGCTTTTTCTGTAGCTCATTATGGATATGAAAGTTAGACTTCAAAGCATCAAAACAGGAAAATTACTAATGGAGATGAACTTTAACCCCTTCAGGACCCTGCCATTTTTCACTTTAAGGACTAGAACATCTTTTGCAAATCCGACATGTGTCACTTTATGTGGTGATAACTTTAAAACGCTTTTACTTATCCAGGCAATTATGAGATTGTTTACCTCCAAAAATAATTACTGTAGTGATTACTGTACATTTCCCATATGTCTACTTCATGTTTGGATCATTTTGTGAATGCCATTTTATTTTTTGGGGACGTTAGAAGGCTTAGAAGTTTAGAAGCAAATCTTGAAATTTCTGAAAATTTCTACATCCCACTTTTTCAGGACCAGTTCAGGTCTGAAGTCACTTTGCGAGGCTTACATAATAGAAACCACCCAAAGATGACCCCATTTTATAAACTACACCCCTCAAGATATTCAAAACTGATTTTACAAACTTTGTTAACCCTTTAGGTGTTCCACAAGAATTCATGGAAAATAGACATAACATTTAAAAATTTCACTTTTTTGGAAGATTTTCCATTTGAATCCATTTTTTCCAGTTACAAAGCAAGGGTTAACAGCCAAACAAAACTCAATATTTATGGCCCTGATTCTGTAGTTTACAGAAACACCCCATATGTGGTCGTAAACTGCTTTACGGGCACGATAAACGGTATTGCCCAGAAAGAAAGGAACGCCATAATGTTTTTGGAAAGCAGATTTCATTGGGATACTTTTAAGCTGCCATGTCACATTTGAAGCCCCCTGATGCACCCCTGAAGTAGAAACTCCAAAAAAGTGACCACATTTTAGAAACTACACCCCACAAGGTATACAAAATTGATTTTACAAACTTTGTTAACCCTTTAGGTGTTCCACAAGAATTAATGGAAAATAGAGATGAAATTTCTGAATTTCACTTTTTGGGCAGATTTTCCATTTTAATCTATTTTTTCCAGTTACAAAGCAAGGGTTAACAGCCAAAACAAAACTCAATATTTATTACCCTGATTCTGTAGTTTACAGAAACACCCCATATGTGGTCATAAACTGCTGTATGGGCACACGGCATTGCGCAGAAGTAAAGGAATGCCATACGGTTTTTGGAAGGCAGATTTTGCTGGAATGGTTTTTTGACACCATGTCCCATTTGAAGCCCCCCTGATGCACCCCTAGAGTAGAAACAACAAAAAAAGTGACCCCATTTTGGAAATTATGGGATAAGGTGGCAGTTTTGCTCCTGCACCCACCCGATCCCATCACGTACATGCATGTGAGGATGCGGCAAGGAGCCGCATTCGCTCACATACATGTACGTAATAATGCGGGATGGGGTTAATCCCCAGCACGGCATGGGTGTGTGCGGTGATGCCGGCGGATTAACCCTTTCACGTGCGGGGTATACAAAGGGAGGGGGTCGATGGTTGCCATGACAGCCCCGATGCCTAACACAGGCATCAGAGCTGTCGGCCTACGGAAACCCAGGAGATCAAGCCTGAGCGCTGGGTCTCCTAGTCAACTGTCAGTGTCTCACTATGTGAGACGCTGACAGTTCAATCAGTACAATACAGAATGTGTTGTACTGAGTTGAAACAGGGATCAAACCCTGAAAAGATGAAGTCCCTTAGTGGGACAAATATAAAAAGTAAAATAAAGTAAAAAAAAGTGTTTTTTATAATAAAAAAAATAAAGTTTCAAGTAAAAAAAAAAAGCATCCTTTTTCCAAAATAAAGTTAAATTTTCTTGTAAAAAATAGGGAAACAAAGAAAAGTAGACATATTATGTATCGCCGTGTCTGTATACACTGGCTCTATAAAAATATCACATGACCTAACCCCTTAAGTGAACACTGCCAAAAAAGTAAAATAAAAACTGTGCTAAAAAAAAAAAAATGTTGTCACCTTACATCACAAAGTCCAACACCAAGCGATCAAAAAGGTGTATGCCCCCGAAAATAGTATCAATCTAACCGTCACCTCATCCTGCAAAAAATTAGCTCCTACCTAAAACAATCGCCTAAAAAAAGACTATGGTTCTCAGACTATAGAGACACTAAAACATGATTTTTTTTTTGTTTCAAAAATATGTGTACAAAACTTTAATAAATAAAAAAAGTAGACATATTAGGTATTGCCATTTCTGTAACGACCTGCTCTATAAAAATATCACAAGATTTAACCCCTCAGGTGAACACCGTAAAAAAAAGACATTTTTTTGTCACCTTACATCACAAAAAGTGGAATACCAAGCGATAAAAAAGTCATACGCACCCCAAAATCATACCAATGAAAGCAACATCTCATACCGCAAAAAATGAGACCCTACCTAAGACAATCACCCAAAAAATAAAAATAAACTATGGCTGTCAGAATATGGAGACACTAAAACATGATTTTCTTTGTTTCAAAAATGCTGTCATTGTGTAAAACTTTAATAAATAAAAAAGTATACAAAATAGTGAAGCCATTTTTTGTCGCCTTACATCACAAAAAGTGTAATACCAATCGATCAAAAAGTCATACACATTCCAAAATTGTACAAATAATACCGTCATCTCATTCAGCAAACAATGAGACCCTACATAAGACAGTTGCCCAAAAATAAAAATAAAAAACTAATCAGAATATGGAGACACTAAAACATGATTTTCTTTGTTTCAAAAATACTCAAAAGAGTTTTATTGAGCAAAACTTAGTAAAACTTAAAAAAATAGCTGTTTTTATAATCACTATAATAATACCGACCCAGAGAAGTTATCATGCTATTTATGCCAAAAAATGAATTCTGCAAAATTTATAACATAAAAACTCAGTGGCAGTATTGCTGTTTTTCCTATCCCCCGAGGAAAGAGTTAATAATTGCGTACACCAAAATGATGCCATTAAAAACTACACAAAAAACTAACTCTAATATGACTAAATCGATGGAAAAATAAAAAAGTTATAGCTCTTGGAAAGCAGCGATCAAAATGAATACAGGCAAAAGGGGTTAAATAGAAGAGGGAAGAGAGAGCAGTGGCAAGTGTAATGTGAGCTAATGGGCTTGTAGACTTGGTGACCAGTGACTGAGTTGAATTTTCATGGTATTTGTTACATGGCAGATAGTGATAGTTCCTGGTGGTGAGTTAGGAAGAATGAGAGGTCATTGGACATCCTATTTAATACTGGGCCGCTATTCCAGGGGTACAACTCACATTACATTTCGTTTGACATATACCAAACACATCCATAGGGCCTCAGTCACCTGGAGAATGCAAAAATTGTGTCATTTTCATATCTATAGAGACTATGGGGTTCATTTAAGACCAGTGTTGTAGACGCCAATCTTAAAAAGCCCCTGCTCTGTTGGTGGATCAGCCGAAGTTATCTAGAGGTGCTGGCCTCTACATAACTTCGGTGTATCCAGCGCTGGTCTAGACGTAAGCCATTTTTCTAGCGGTCTTACATTTAGACCATTTTCCACTTCTAAAACAGGCGTAAAAAATTATAAATGAGACGGCCTGTCCCCGCCCACGCCACACCCACTTTTTTAGACCTGGTGTGAGCGAGGAAAAGTTGCAGATTGCGGCGTATTTATATAGGCATATTTCTGATTGTAAATGACTCCCTGTATGCTTCGGTAAACCTTTCCAGTGGCATAGGTTGTAGTCTGCTATTGGAGGTATACATTGGGAAATAGTTCTGAGGTTTACATATTTTACAGTACAGAGTTAGCAAGGTTGAAAGAAAGAGACAGGTCTGTCAAGTCCAACATAAAACCCTATATTGTCTTGATCCACTCTTCAAACGGTCATGTGTATGGGGCAGATCGGCGAGGGTACCTGGTGTCGGACCCATCTGATCTGAGAATCAATATCATCATAAAGGGGTTGGCTGGTTCAAAGTCAGATCGGCGGCAATCACTCCTGCAGCAGGTAAACATTGAGGAAAACGCAAGCCTTGCATGAGCACTGCGTTCTCTTCAAACAGCTGATCAGCAGGGGTTTTGAGAGTCGAACCTCTGCCGGTCTATTATGGATGACCTATCCTGAGGATAGGCCATCAATATAGGAAAGCAGCCAACCCCTTTGACCTGGAAAACCCTTTTAAATGAATACAAAACGATATAAACATTTTTTAAGCATTATAAACATCATTTTTATGTCATTTTTTAAATAATTTTTTAAGACATAATAAAGTGTCCCATTATTCAGTAAGCCAAGGGAACATTCTTGTATCATTACCCACAATCCAGTTTTCCAATGAAATCATTGTGTATTTAGCGATTATGTTGTAAGACATGTATACACTTATAAGTGCTCAGCATTATTGCTACATTACTTTCATACTTAAATCAAATTATATTTGAAGTCTGACAAGGAAAAGATAATCTACATTACATGAAAGGGCTTTGTTCTCTGCAGACGAAGGCCGCCTACAAGCTTTCCATATCTATAAATATGCTCTCAAGGTCCTTTTTATTTTTTTCAGCAGTTTTCATAATAATGTAACAAGGCAGATGGATCCTAATCATGAGCATTCTTTTCAGGGAAACATTTTTCTTTTTTTTCTTCTGTGATTAATGAGGCTGCTTCGTAAATATACTTCTGTTTTAATCATGCAGCATGCGCACCGAGTTTTAAGTGCCTATCAGTGTTCTCTTCTTGGTTTTCTCATCTGATCTCACAAGTTACTTCTCAGACTTCTCTGATGTTTTCAAGACAAAATTCAACACACTCAAAAGAAGTTTTTTATTTATTTTTTCTTATACCTTTTTTTTTCCTGTTGTCTATTGCTCATTCTATTTTCTTGACTTAATTATGTGCGTAGCCATCTGGTCTTAGCTGCAGCTCCGACCAGTAGTTTCAGAAATTAGCTGAAACCATAATATATCCCTTTAACACATTGGATGTACATGGTGGGTGCCAGCTGTTACACAGATGATACCTACCTGAAGTAACTCCTCAACAGTATCTGATCTGGTAGGCAGAAGGAGGAAGCTCCCTTTTATCCTCCAATTGCCCCTCCTCAATGGCAAAATTGTGGGGTGCTGAACAGTTGTCATAGCGGTCTAGGGGCCTGATGAAGCAGGGCTCAACAGGAAACCATATCAGGCACCATAGACTGCAATTCTATAGCATTACAGTCTATTATATTCAAGTCCCTTAGGGCATACATGCCCAACCTGTGGCCCTCCAGCTGTTGTAAAACTACAGCTCCCAGCATGCCTCGACAGTTTACAGCTATCAGCCTACCACAGGGCATGATGGGAGTTGTAGTTTCATAACAGCTGGAGGGCCGCAGGATGAGCATGCCTGCCCTAGGGAGAGTAAAAGTAATAAAAAAAAAGGAAAAGTATTAAAAATTCTAATCACCCCTTTCCCAATAAACAAATATCCCTTAAACATAATAGGCATTGTCGCTTCTGAAAATGTATGATCCCCGAAGCGTCATTTTTTTTGGTTCATCTTAACTTCCAAAAATTTTATAAAAAGTGATCAAAAAGTTGCATCTACCCTAAAATAGTACCAATAAAAAACCACAGCAAAAATGAAGCCCTCATATAGCTCTGTAGACAGAAATATAAAAAAGTGTAAGAATAAAGTGACCTGCCTGTAATGATATCACCTCTGTATATAGATAAAACAGGATCCACCATTTACAATAGGTCATTCTCAATTATTATTTTTTTAAGTAGTAAAGCATAAGAAAACAGATATACATTTGGTATGGCTGTAATCGTACTGACTCACAGAATAAAAGGTAGCCTGTCAAAAAAACATGATAGAATTGTTTTTCCTGTTTAAGATATATAGTAAGTTAAATGGGGCCTTTATCCCCTTCAAACACCTTGATTTACAGGTACATCATGGTGGTTGAGGTAATGTATGGAACTGGCTGTGGTAGTGAGCCAGTCCTGGTTGTATCCTTCCGCAGGCACTTGGCCGCAATGACTGGGAACAAGGATCCCACCAAACCCCGTCATTTAACCCCTCAGGATGCGGCTCCCTCTGTATTCTGATCGGAGCCCTCGAAATAAAATTGCGGGGCTCCAATAGGTTACCATGGCAGCCTGGATGCACAAGGCACAGCACACCAGGGAGCATGTGAAAATCCTATTTACCCTAATAGATCTTTATTATAGTGAAAAGGACAGGGGATCAAGAGATCCCAGGTTCTATCCCCTTAAGGGGGCTAATATTTATTAAATAAAAAATTTGGGGTTAGAGGGTTAAAGGATATTGTATCTGTCAGTTAAAACCAGGTGGTAACAGACATCCTTTTTTCTCATCTGTTTTTATTTTCTCATTACAGATTTTTTTCATTCTCTTTCCTGAACATTCTCATTACTGGGGGCAGCCATCTTGCCTGAGCTTTTCTTAACAGCATTTAGAAAGCATTAAGAAAATTGCTTTACGGCAGCCCCATGGGCCATAGACACAATGGTCAGGAGAGGACCTCAGTGACTTCTATGGGAGAGTTTTCTAGCCATTCTCTGTGACCTGTGCAGAGGTCATTGTACAAGGATGGAATAGATAAAATGTGAAAATAACCTATTGTAAATGGTGGATCCTGTTTTATCTTTATACAGAGGTGATATCATTACAGGCAGGATTAGAATGACAGATAAGCAGGTAACTGCAGTAAAGTGATTTGAACAGACAGAAGTGGCTCCTAGTATTAGTAGAGTTCAGCCAACCCTTTTGGCAGGTTCGAGTTCAGGTTCGGGGTTTCTCACGGAATCCATGGCATCATTTAATGCTGGCATGCCAAACGGAATGTCTTTAGAGGCTTTCTGTTTTGTATGCCGTCATAATACAAGTGTATGGCCAGCAGAACAAAACCATCGGGACTGGTCATACACTTATATTATACAGCAAGCCGGCATTGAATTACGTAATTCACTTAAACACCGAACTCAAACCTGCCAAAACTCTGATTATTAGGCTTAGTGGCCAGTGTGAAAACTACAGGAATTCATTTTTTGTTTAAATATAAATAATGACATGGAAAATTAAAAATAACATAATCAAACATTATTTCAAATTATTTTAAACCTAAAAATGTGATTTAAACAATAGGTCATTTTGTGGTGACACATTCCTTTTAAAAAAAAAGTGCTTGTTCTGCAAACCCCCACCCCCCAAAAAACCTAAAACAAACAAGCCTTCATACAGCTAAGGGAACAGAAACGTAAAAACGTTTGGGCTCTTAGAAAACAGGCAGGAAAAAGCAAAAATGAGAAAATGAAAATTGGCTTTACGGGGTTAAGGAATTCCAGAGCTTCTAATATAGCAAGCATTCTAATTTTTGAAATGTAAACGCCATATGTTTTGCTTGCCCCAAATCTAGTGGCAGATGCCTGTAACATAGTAGAAATGAATGTCAGGATTAAGTTTTACAGTCAGTTTTTCTATTAAATCTTTCCTTCTGCTCCAGTCTTCTTGTGAGTCATCTGGTGAATGTCCACCTTCTAGCTCTTCATATTGAACCTTGTTTGTATAATTGAGGGTCTGGTATTGACAATCCTTCATTGTTGGTCTTGTGGCTTCTTGTCATTTATTTACCACATCAATTGATTTTCCTGCTCCCTTTGGATTTTTGCTTCCTGTGTTTACTGTCTTATTAAGTTACTATGTTTCTTCTTAACTCATTCTCAAGATTTTTGTTCCATAAAAAATTCCAATGAAGAGCAGCTCGTTAACACCGAACCCTGCATCAAAGGGAGCAAGCCTGTAGTATCTGTGCATAGTGTCTACAAAGTGTAGTATTTTTCCAAAAGGTGGGCCTAGTCAATATTGTGCATACAGGTAGTAGACCACAAAATAATTTTGTCTGATGTCTCTTTGTAATGGCCTTTTTACTTCAGAAATAATGGTTTTTGGAAGTTTGTACTTGATTTATTTCCATGGATATAAAGACTCCACCCATCAAGTAGGCCATAGCCTAAAAGGGTTTTAATAAACTGGATACAATATCCAGGATATATATATTTTTCAATGGCAGGAAATGATTGTATATAGAGCCAGTGATTGACTGTGGTGTTGAAATTGGTAAATGGCATGTGATCAACTGCACGGGTGTAAACAGAGACCAGCTGGATCATGAGTGGCAGCACTGAAGCAGCGGGGGATACATGGGGAAGTACTTTCTCTTCCTTTCAAACTATACAAATTATAAGAGCATTTTATACTTTGAACCACTAGTCAATAATTATAAGAAAGATTCGTTTGTAAGTCTGCAGCAGAACTGTGAATGCAGCTCTGAAGTAAAATAATCATCAGTATCAGATAAGTAATACAATGTATTTACAAAGTTACTCTATGTTTTTTTATGAAGATATTATATATATATATATATATATATATATATATACAGTACAGACCAAAAGTTTAGACACACCTCATTCAAAGAGTTTTCTTTATTTTCATGACTATGAAAATTGTAGATTCACACTGAAGGCATCAAAACTATGAATTAACACATGAGGAATTATATACATAACAAAAAAGTGTGAAACAACTGAAAATATGTCATATTCTAGGTTCTCCAAAGTAGCCACCTTTTGCTTTGATTACTGCTTTGCACACTCTTGGCATTCTCTTGATGAGCTTCAAGAGGTAGTCACCTGAAATGGTCTTCCAACAGTCTTGAAGGAGTTCACAGAGATGCTTAGCACTTGTTGGCCCTTTTGCCTTCACTCTGCGGTCCAGCTCACCCCAAACCATCTCGATTGGGTTCAGGTCCGGTGACTGTGGAGGCCAGGTCATCTGGTGCAGCACCCCATCACTCTCCTTCATGGTCAAATAGCCGTTACACAGCCTGGAGGTGTGTTTGGGGTCATTGTCCTGTTGAAAAATAGATGATGGTCCAACTAAACGCAAACCGGATGGAATAGCATGCCGCTGCAAGATGCTGTGGTAGCCATGCTGGTTCAGTATGCCTTCAATTTAGAATAAATCCCCAACAGTGTCACCAGCAAAGCACCCCCACACCATCAAACCTGCTCCTCCATGCTTCACGGTGGGAACCAGGCATGTAGAGTCCATCCTTTTCTGCGTCGCACAAAGACACGGTGGTTGGAACCAAAGATCTCAAATTTGGACTCATCAGACCAAAGCACAGATTTCCACTGGTCTAATGTCCATTCCTTGTGTTCTTTAGCCCAAACAAGTCTCTTCTGCTTGTTGCCTGTCCTTAGAAGTGGTTTCCTAGCAGATATTCTACCATGAAGGCCTGATTCACACAGTCTCCTGTTAACAGTTGTTCTAGAGATGTGTCTGCTGCTAAGAACTCTGTGTGGCATTGACCTGGTCTCTAATCTGAGCTGCTGTTAACCTGCGATTTCTGAGGCTGGTGACTCGGATGAACTTATCCTCCGCAGCAGAGGTGACTCTTGGTCTTCCTTTCCTGGTGCGGTCCGCATGTGAGCCAGTTTCTTTGTAGCGCTTGATGGTTTTTGTGACTGCACTTGGGGACATTTTTTCGGACTGACTGACCTTCATTTCTTAAAGTAATGATGGCCACTCGTTTTTCTTTACTTAGCTGCTTTTTTCTTGCCATAATACAAATTCTAACAGTCTATTCAGTAGGACTATCAGCTGTGTATCCACCTGACTTCTCCACAACGCAACTGATGGTCCCAACCCCATTTATAAGGCAAGAAATTCCACTTATTAAACCTGACAGGGCACACCTGTGAAGTGAAAACCATTTCAGGTGACTACCTCTTGAAGCTCATCAAGAGAATGCCAAGAGTGTGCAAAGCAGTAATCAAAGCAAAAGGTGGCTACTTTGAAGAACCTAGAATATGACATATTTTCAGTTGTTTCTCACTTTTTTGTTATGTATATAATTCCACATGTGTTAATTCATAGTTTTGATGCCTTCAGTGTGAATCTACAATTTTCATAGTCATGAAAACAAAGAAAACTCTTTGAATGAGAAGGTGTGTCCAAACTTTTGGTCTGTACTGTATATATATATATATATATATATATATATATGTTTAAATCGATTCTAAACTAATCAGATTACTTTCATATATTCTGCCAACAAAGGGGCAGGATTTTGGCAGTTAGATTGAATAAATAGGTAGAAAAGTCATGGTTTCATTAGGGACTCCATTCCTCAAAAGCCCACTTAATGGTTAGTAACTCTCTATTACCCACATCATAATTTTTCTCAGCAGCCGAGAGCTTCTTTGAGAAGAAAGCACATGAGTGCCATTTACTAGATCAAGGACCCTGCGACAAGACTGCTCCTACCCCTACCTCTGATGTATTAACTTTCACAATAAAAGGCTGTGACACATCAGGTTGCATCAGTATAGGAGCAGAAGCAAAACATTCCTTCAGAGCTGAAAAGGCTTGTAATGCCGCATCCAACCAGACTGAGATATCCGAACCTTTCCTAGTCATGTCTGTTAAAGGTTTAACAATCGTCGAGTAGTTCAAATTTAATTTACGGTAGAAGTTGGTGAACCTCAAAAATCACATACAATCCATACGAAAACCTGAAGATGAGTAGGTAGCCCAGAAATTGCACTTCCGGAACTGCAAATACACACTTCTCCATATTAGCATACAGTTTATTCTCTCTTAGGATCTGTAACACTTGTCTCACGTGATTCTGATGCGTCTTCATGTCAGAAGAATATATCAGAATATCATCCAGATACACCACAACAAACCTTCCTACCAGATGATGAAAGATGTCATTGATGAAATGTTATAAACCGCAAGAGCATTGGTTAACCTAAAAGGCATGACCATATTTTCAAAATGATCCTCCAGGGGTATTAAAGGCCGTCTTCCATTCGTTCCCCTCCTTGATCCTTATCAGGTTATATGCCCCCCTCAAATCTGACTTAGAGAAAACCTTGGCACCGACAATCTGATTGAACAAATCCGGGATCAAAGAAAGGGGATTAAGGATCACGGACAGTAATGCGATTAAGCTCACAGAAGTCTAAACATGGCCTAAGAGTTCCATCCTTTTTCCTAACAAAGAAGAACCCTGCATCCACTGAGGATTTGGATGGTCTAATATGATCATTGACCAAACTCTTAGTGATATATTCTCGCATGGCAACTCTTTTAGGTTCGGAAAGATTATACAACTGAGACTTGGGCAATCTAGCTCCGGGAACAAGGTTGACGGGGCAATCATGCTCCCGATGTGGAGGCAACTCCTGGTCTCCACTTTTAGAGAATACATCAGAAAAATCGGAAATAAACGAAGGTACAACTTTAGTGGCTACCACAGAAAGTGAAGTGCTAAGACAGTTGTCACTCCAATAAACACTCTAATCAAGAATCTGTCTCACTTGCCAATCGATGGTAAAGTTATGTTTGCTTAACCATGGTAAACCTAGCACCACCGGAGCAGGCAGACCCTCCAGCACAAAACAAGAAATGGATTCTTAATGAAAATCACCCACCTTTAAATGGATGTCCTGCACCATTTGTGATAAACATTTCTGTGTGAGTGGGGCGGAATCAATAGCAAACACCAAAATATTTTTGTCTAATGCACTTGTTGTCAATCCATTCATATGGACAAACTGACCATTAACTAGGTTAACCCCTGCCCCATTGTCAATAAACACTTCAATTCCCACCATTTTGGAATCTAGCGCCACCTAGGCAGACAGGAACTGGAGAAATGTGAAAACCGAGAGACTGTCAGATAACCTCGCGCGATGCAAGTCTCTCAGATCTTCTAACCTCTGTCACGGGAGGGATCGGGAAAAAGCCACTGTATCTTCTGACATTAACATGTATGTGAATAAACAGGGGTAGGCATCTGCCTCCATTAAGGCACCATTTTTGGATGGTTGTTCAGAACAAAAAACTGATTCTTCTTACACTATAGTGTGTGTGCGTGTGTGTATAAAAACTGGCAAGCATCTTCCTGTGTTAAGGCATACTTTTTGGCATGCTTTTCCTAAAAACACAGTGTGTTTTTAAATACATCTATCCCCCGATAATGGACAAGTTATTTTAGTTTTAAAAAGGATAACAAATGGATTGATGCAGTGTGTTTTTAGGGATTCTTTCACACTTGCGGCAGAGAAATCCGGCAGGCAGTTCTGTCGCCGGAACTGCCTGCCGGATCCATCAAAACGTATGCCAACTGATGGCATTTGTAAAACTGATCAGGATCCTGATCCATCTTACAAATGCATTGAAATGCCGGATCCGTCTTTCCGATGTCATCCGTAAAAATGGATCCGGCATTGCGGTATTTTTCCTATGGCAAGTGTTCCGGATTTTTTGCCGGAGATAAAACCGTAGCATGTTGCGGTATTATCTCCGTCTTAAACAGTCAAAAAGACTAAACTAAAGACATCCTGATGCATCCTGAATGGATTTCTCTCCATTCAGAATGCATGGGGATAAAACTGATCAGTTCTTTTCCGGTATAGAGCCCCTAGGACGGAAATCTATGCCGGAAAAGAAAAACGCTAGTGTGAAAGTGCCCTTAAACAGGCTGTTTGTTAAAACCATCAACCATGCATTTACCTATAGCTATATATGTCGGTGCCTGATATTATTTGCGATTTCTGTAATTGCATTTAAAGATCTTAAAAAGGGAGTCCTAGGAGACCTTAGAGTGTCATAGAACAATATTCATGCCAATGATTCAGGTACAATTGATTCATACCTGACATTTTTACATATATATACATATATATATATATATATATATATTTATATATATTATAATATATATAATAGTGTGTGTATATATATATATATATATATATATATATATATAGTAAGGGGTTACACTTTCAGGTATATATTTCTCTCTCTCTCTATACAGTACAGACCAAAAGTTTGGACACACCTTCTCATTCAAAGAGTTTTCTTTATTTTCATGACTATGAAAATTGTAGATTCACACTGAAGGCATCAAAACTATGAATTAACACATGTGGAATTATATACATAACAAAAAAGTGTGAAACAACTGAAAATATGTCATATTCTAGGTTCTTCAAAGTAGCCACCTTTTGCTTTGATTACTGCTTTGCACACTCTTGGCATTCTCTTGATGAGCTTCAAGAGGTAGTTAGACTCTTGGCCTCTGCATCCACATCAGCCCCATCAACGGGTTCAGCAGAAAGACCTTCCATCTTCTCTGCCTCGGGCGGTACTACAGCGCCATAATCTCCAGACCGCCTCCTAACAGGCTCTGGCTTAGACCTCTTGGCATCCTTCAGAGGACTCTCCTCTTCAGGTTTCTCATTTTCCACCTGCTGCTCGAGAGCATGCTCAGACTTCTCCAACTCATAGACGTTCTTCCCGACGTCATCTTTTGAGCTCATGAGAGCTTCCATCTCTGCTCTGAGTTGCCTGTTTAGCCTCTCAAATTCATCTCGCTCCTCAAGTACTTCTTCAAGATCTCTGGCCAAGCAGAGGGCCTTGGTCGCCTTCTCTCGAGCATCAGTCTCCGCTTGGTAACGTTCTTCGGCATATCTGGCCGAGGTGGTTTTCTCTTTAGCCAGGAGCTTGTCCAACATCTTCTGTTTCTTCTCCAAATTAGACACAATTTGTTTTTGGTGGTCCAGGTCTACCATCCGATCACGCAACTCTTGATCAAGTTGAGCCATCCTGGCTTCCAAATGTCTTTCCTCCTCCAAGAGAGCAGTTTGTTCTGAGGCGCTGTTTAGAACCTCATCAGCCAGCTCATCTTTTTCCTGCTTTGCATGAAGTCTGGATCGCTCAGAAGCTGCAAGTTCCTCTTGAAGTTGGAGAATTTCTGCTTCTATTAGTGACTGTAGTTCCTTCAGTTCATTCATCTCTTTCTGTGACTCCTCTGGAGATTCCTGCAGTTGCTCTGCGAGAACCGCTAGCCCCATCTCTAGTGTATCTAGAGACTGTGCAGAGCGAGCAAAAACATCTTCAAGTTTGTAGCTGTACTGTCCTGTCAGGTCATCTACAACTGGATATGAGCTTCAGACACTAGGCTGTCACCCAACTTACCTCTCGTCTCGTCAGATATAACTGTCATCTGGTCGCTACTAGTAACCACTTTAGTTTTGCTGGGTCTTGACATGGTAGCCTCACTCTCGATGTTGCTAACTGTCACGGCACATACGCCATTTATACTGCTCGTGTCATTATTAACCCTGACCTCTAGGGGCACCCATGAGTCAATCCCCACCTGGGACATTTTATTAATCATAGAAACCTGTGGAGACTGCACATCCACATCTGGTATGTGTGGTACACCCTCTAGCCCCGCCACATTGTCTACAATGGGGTCTCCTAGCGGTGTTTCTTCAACATTTATCAACACTTTTATATCAGACACATGTTTACCAACAGGGGGAGCTTTTTCCCCAATCACAGCCTGCAAAGGAAAAGGCATGTCATTATTATGACATATTTCACATGACATCACATTTCCATTATGAATTTCGGCAAACATGGTACCATCACTTTGCACCTTATCTGCACCTTTGTTCTCAATGTGTAGCTCCTTCATATTATCATTAAAAGGGACAGGTACAGGTTCTGCAGGAGTTGTGTCACTCTCTGCAGAAGTGTCTCCATTACTTAAAACCTCCAAGCATAAGGAGAAATTACGGCCCACCATTCCCTCATGTATGAGCGTATTTGTAACATCAGGTTCACAAGTTCCAGTTCTCACCGGAGACTCTCCCTCAGTGAGAACCACCTGATAGTCCGTATTATTCACATAATTGTCCCGAACATGTAACACTCTATCAGTCTCTGGGGCGGCCATCATGCTACCTCTTATCTGGGCTAGCATGGGATCTCTGACTTTCACCACCCCAAAACTAGCTTTGATCACAGGCTCTTTGGGCGACCCAGAAACCTTCTCCCCTGCAGGTTCCTGCGAGGGAGTAACCGCAACAGGCTTACCCGCCTCTTCAGACACTGTGTTTTTCCGAATGTCATATACTTCCGAGACGGTTTTTCGTCACTGACCCAGCCGGTTTCCACTGCAGCCGGCTCACGGTCACTGGATCTGCCACACAACTATTAACAGGAACAGTCTTACCGCCTGACGTTGTGGATTCGGGAGACGACGATATTCCCAGAACATCTCTACCAAGATCACCAGCCTTCTCTTGGTTCCTGGTATTCCGAACACCTGCAGACTCTTTACTACAAACGTTGCCACCGGAAACAGCATGGCCTGGAGTCCTGACTGTTCCTGGACGGTAACTCCAGCCGCACTCTTTAGGACTTTGCGCACACGTGCAGGAAACATAGGATCTCCTGAGAGCCGCACCGCTCTCCACCTCCTTTTCTTCCCGACGGTTGCCCTTGGCAACGGCACACATCTTTTCCTCTGGAACTCCAGCCGTACAACTCTAAGCCTTTTTTCCGCTCCATAGCTGCCAGAAGAACGGAAAGTCTTTGCCAAGCACAAACTCCACTTCCAGGGTCTCACATTTTAAGAGCTCCCATTGCACAGGGCCATAGTCCGTGATAAAGGTCAGAGACACGGTGACATCTGTCTCTGGCCCCCTCTTTAGAATGTCCAGTACTTCGGGCTTAACCCAGGACACGCGTTGGCAGGAATCTAAAGTGACCCACAGCGGGATTCCCCCATTCACCAACTCGCAGGATCTTTCTGTATCAGATCTTCTGACCTCACAATCATCCATTGCATAGTCCTGCTGCAGGTGGGTCTGCACAGACCTCATAGTGACAACAACAACAACAAATGTATTTTATTTTTTTCAGTCAGTCTCTTCTCTGGGCTTCTGGCCCTTTAACTCCACACACTGCAAAACAGCTTTCAGCAGCACCTGCTGTCTCGTCGTTGCCCCTAGCAACCGACCATTGCCCTTCTCTCATGGACAACTTGCCTGCATCCTCCACCAATTGTAAGGGATCGCCTCTTATTCGGGGGTCATTCTCACAATGATCTTCATCGACCACAGGGTTAGGGGCCAAACATTGCTTTTATTTGGCACCTCAGCAAAACCAAAACAAACAATACAAATAAAACAACTAAACATGAGGACTCCCTACCTCACTGAAAGCCCCATTCACACACGGGAAGAACATGCGGCTTTTCCCAGCCTAACAATCCAGCACTTCCAGGCTGTAACAAAGTCCAGTACCTTTTGGGGGATTGTGGCCCAGAAGTCCTCCTGACTCTGGGCTAGCGACCGTCGATTCCAAGACCTCACGGAGTCCCCCAAAGTTCAGGCTAACACCTAGCCCCGTGGCCCCTCAGCCAGCTCAGCTGAGCCCACCTGTACAGAGCCTTCCCAGGCCTTTGCTGCACACAGACTCTTCCTCCTCCTAACAGTCTGGACTGGGCTCTTATCCCAGATTGATTGTTCCACCTGGTGCGGCCTCTGACCTGCTGATTGACAGCGAAGAAATGGAAACTCCTGCCATATCTCTCTCCTAGCATATATATATATATATATATATATATACATATATATTTCTCTCTCTCTATATCTATATATATATATTCATATATATATATATATATATATATATATATATATATAATGTGTGTGTTGTGAGGCAGTGACAGACCTCATGGTTGTTAGGGGAGATATATGGCAGGATTTGCTGTGTCTTGCCCACATTTACCAGTTCTGGAGAAAGACCAGGTGCAGTAATCACCTGGGGATAAAGGAATCCTCAGAGTGAGAGGGGACTTGCACACAGAAGGCTGGAGTGGCTCTGTATGGTCTGAGCCGGGAGGGCTGAGAGACCACTATCCCCCAAGAGACCCTGGTGTGGGAGCAGCCTAAAGGCTGCTGGAGGTTGGGCTGGGAAAGCCGCATCTCATCACGGGTGTGAACTGTGGTGCACTTTAGGTAAGTCAGGGAAACCTATGGGTTTAGATAAGGCCCAGACGGGCAAGGTATTTAGTTTTGGCTTTGTATGTTTTTCTTTATGCCGCAGTGCCACAATAAAGCACAGTTTGGCCCCTAAATCCTGGTGTCTGTGAAGAAGTGTTTGGTTGCATATATATATTTTAATTTCACACTGTAAAATGGTTTACAAAATTTAATGCATTGTAATTCTGTAAGGTAATATGTTTAAATAGCAATAAAGGAAAAGTAGTGTAGTTGGTTACTACATCTAGAACTTATATATATATATATATATATATATATATATTTTTTTTTTTTAACGTAGATTTTGTTGTTGTTCATAAAGTGTTTCTGGGAAGCAAGGCTGCATTAAATGTGTCTATTGGTTTACATGACTCATACAACATGCTCAGTGGCAGCTGATTGTATCTACTTTGTCTTTGATCTGGTATTTGTTTCACCGTTTTCTGGAATTAATACATAGCGGAATGGTGTACGAGACCTGAATACTACATGCTTTGCTGAATCCTACTAAACAGAAACACAATGTACACTGTCTGCAAAAATGAAAACTTGTGGTGGCTTACTTCAACTCTTTTATAGCCACACATTTAACTACCGTGAGACAAAAAAAAAAAAAACCCAGAGTAGAGCCATCCATGGCATTGTTGTCAATCAATATTGCAGCATAAAACAATTGACTTAAATTCAAGTAGATGTACAGACAGCCTCCCATCGGTGTTCATTTGTATATCGCTTATAGATGCTCAACAGGGTGCCTCGGAGATAAATCTTTGCAGCTGCATGGAAAGAATTAATTTTACCATTAACCAACAGAAAAATAAAACAAGACCAAGAAGTTTAGCAAAGCAAAGAAGAAAAAAAAGTAATTATGAGTCATTGTTTCCTTTGAAGCCCTGCGGATTTTATTCATTGCAAATAGGCAGGAACTTTGAATGTGTTATAATAGTGTTCAAAAACAATATTTCTAAATGTCAAGATAATGTGCTCCGGGAACAATTAGATTACAGAGCCCAGTGTGAGCATCGTATTACATCTGCTTTCTCATGTAGTTTTATATTCCTCTGAGGCAAACACAGTAGGAAATCTCCAGCTATTTGAGAATCCTTCTTTCTAGAAGTGTATTTTTTTTTTCAATTTTTCCACCTCTCTTCTGTACTCTAAAATTATAGCTATTGTGCATGACTGCAGAATTGCACATTAATGGAGGTTGTTTGCTTAGACAGATTATCTTTCCGGCGTCAGATGATTCTTCCCTCCTTGTGCTCTTTAGAGAAGTTGTACGGTACTGATTTCAGACTTCATGATCTACTGTATAACCAGCTATCTCATGATGATTTCCAGGAAAACGTGTTGTAAAGACAAAAAATTATTCCATAAATAAAAAGAGAAATAGTATTAAAAAATTCTTACAAACAACCTAGCTGATGTTTTAGAAAATGTTTGTCAATTAAACAGCAGAGACTTTAGAATTATCAGAGGGCTTTACTTCTGTGCCTGGTAGTGTGGTAGTCTTGGAATACACATGTCCTGTATAATTTGGAGATTTTTTTTTTTAATTTTTAAAGGCAGATATAAGGCTATATTAGACAGCCCAATTATGCAGGCGATTATCGGGAAGGAAGCGTTTCTTCACGGCAATCGCCTGCTCGCTAACAGAGGAGACCGCTGTTATTACATGCAGCGATCTCCTCCACAGCATGGGGAGGAGCAATTGTAGTGCCATCGCTCGTCCCCATTCTGTCAAGTTGTTTGCCGGCAGCAGATCGTGATAACACAGCACAATCTGTCGTCGTCAAATGAAGATTTTTAAGCATGCTGAAAGATTCTGATTGCCCTATGAACAAACGTTTGCTCGTTCATTGAGTAATCGGCTGCAGTATATTAGTATAGTTTATTATATTATTCTTGCGAACACTCGTTAACGATAATCTAGTCGACAATTGGCTAGTATAATGCAGAATTTACAAACATATAAATAGAGATGAGCGAATTGATTCTAAACAAATCAAATTTGTCTTGAATTTTAAGCAGAATCCAAATTTTTTGCTATTCAGTTCAGATGTAACTCTTCAAAATAGAGGCTACCAAAAAGAGATAATATGTAGACAATGTTTTAATTTAAAAAAAATTAGCAGTGCAGTGTGTTATTAAACAGGCTGTGTCACGTGCAAATGCATAAGAGGTCACCACATCAATGGTCAAATACCACAGAGAAATATAGATATATAGTGACAGCTTAAAACTCCATATACATAATAATATGGCTGAGGTACACAAGCAACGTTCACTTATGGATAACCCAAGTGGGTATAGCTAAGTACCAAAGCCAGTAAACACATCCCCAAAGATTCACCGGAGCATAAAATGTTTACATACCCATGATATGGGGATATACACCTCAGGAGAGCCACAAAATCCTGACGCGCATTTCGGCAGATGCCTTCCTCTGGGGGTGAGAGGGTAATACTCACCCTATAAGACCTAGGCAATAGTGACAGGACTGAGACTAGCTGTTCCTCCAGAAAGGAAAGACGACCAGGAATCTCCTTCAGGCCTACAACAAAGGGCAGGAGAAAAACAACACACAGATAAGCCAAAACAAAATGCAAAAGGGAAAGGAACACTTTCCAGTAGTTATGGCAGCAACAGAAACTCAGCCGAGAACCAAACGCCAGCAGACCACAGATAGCACTGAAGCTATAAACTGCACAGCATTGTGGGAGAAGCAACTAATAATAAGCAAAGTTAAATGACCACAATAGTAACACCTGGAGGTTAGCGGTGTGGCCAGTTTCAGAACCAACACAGACGTCTATTGATCCACAAGGAAACCTGTCAGATCAAAGCACGTGTTGCCAGTCTCGCAGGTCTTCTGTCACCCACTGTCGCGGGGACATCCGTATGTCTCAGTACGTCTGTGACAGTACCACCTCTTTTATGGGTTACCTCCGGGCACCCAGGACCGACCTTATCTGGGTAAGACCTGTGAAAAGCTTTCACCAAACGACTGGCATTCTTTCCTCTGGTCCATAACCCTTCCAGTGAACAGGATACTAAAGAGATCTACGAAGGACTCGAGAATCTATAATCTTGGCAATCTGGAATTCCAAACTAGTAATACTGTCCACCATGACAGGGGCGGGTGGCAAAAAAGATGGCTCCAAGGGTTCCACATATTTTTTCAACAAAAATGTATGGAAAACATTATGTGTTTTCAGAGCCTGAGGAATTTCTAAACGAAAAGCTACAGGATTAATAATGGCACTGATCTTATATGTACCAATACCGTATTTTTCGCGCTATAAGACGCACCGGCCCATAAGACGCACCTAGGTTTTTGGGAAAATAAGAAAACTATTTTTTTTAACCAAAAGGTGTGCTTTTGGTGGGTTTGGAACTAATGGTGGTCTGTGGATGGCACTATTACTGGGGATCTGTGGATGGTACTATTAAGGGGGATCTGTGAAGGACACTGTTATGGGGGGATCTGTGGATGACGCACTGTTATGGGGGGGATCTGTGATGGACACTGTTACAGGGGGGATCTGTAGCTGACACTGTTACAGGGGGGATCTGTGGCTGACACTGTTACAGGGGCATCTGTGGCTGACACTGTTACAGGGGGATCTGTGGCTGACACTGTTACAGGGGGGATCTGTGGCTGACACTGTTACAGGGGGGATCTGTGGCTTACACTGTTACAGGGGGATCTGTGGCTGACACTGTTACAGGGGGGAATCTGTGGCTGACACTGTTTACAGGGGGATCTGTGGCTGACACTGTTACAGGGGGATCTGTGGCTGACACTGTTACAGGGGGATCTGTGGCTGACTGTTACAGGGGGGATCTGTGGCTGACACTGTTACATGGGGGATCTGTGGGTGGCACTGTTATGGGGGATATGTGGGTGGCACTGTTATGGTGGATCTGTGGGTGGCACCAGGCTCGGACTGGTCCACAGGGGTACAGGGAAAACCCCCGGTGGGCCCCCGAGCAAGGTGGGCCCCTAGTCTACCACCCCCTGCACAAGTGGCACATAACACATTAAACTTACTGCACTACATACATTTATTCAATGTACAGCACCTCAACCAGCCTATGTTCATATAACAAACTTGTTAGATTATTTATTATATTTGAATGTATCTGTAGGGTGGGCCCCCAAAATAAATTTTACTGGTGGGCCCTAGGTACCCCAGTCCGACACTGGGTGGCACTGTTATATATGTGCCATCCACAGACCCCCCACCCCATAACAGTGCCATCCACAGACCCCCCAGCCCTTAACAGTGCCATCCACAGATGTCCCCCATAAAACTGTCATCCACAGAGTCCCCCCCCCGCTCCAGTGCTGCAGTATACAAATATAAAATGTCTCATTCAATTGAAAGAGATTAAACATGCCCCCTCACTCCTAATATTACCGTACATCCTAACAGCTTCTGTACAACGCAGGCAGGCCAGGCGGCCGGCGCGTCACTCACTGACGTCACGTGCCTGCGCTGCCTGCTTCATTCATAAAGTAGGCGGCGCAGGCACGTGACATCACGGAGTTACGCTGCCGCCCGACCGGCCTGCCTGCATTCTACAGAAGCTGTTAGGGTGTACGGTAATATTAAAAGTGGGGGGGGGGGGCATGTTTAATCACTTTTAATTGAATGAGACATTTTATATTTGTATAGTGCAGCACTGGAGCGGCGGGGCCGGAGTACAGTGACTACACCGCCCTGCCGCAATTGCCGGCCCCCAGCTCCTCCTCCCAGTCCCTCCCCGCTCGCTCATAAATCACAGCCGGCGATGTAAAAAATGTCAGTATTCGCCCCATAAGACACAGGGGCATTTTTCCCCCTGGGGGGGGGGGGGGGGGGAGTGCATCTTATGGGGCGAAAAATATGGTAAATCTTTGACCTAACTTCCAAGAAGGTACCTTCAACTTAATATTTTTTGTGGACAGCCACATAAAATCACCCACTCTTAGGGTCCACTCTGGACCATTCATATATTTCCTGTCAGCCACACATTTATATTTGTTGCCCATATTCATCAAGTTATTTTTAATTCTCCGCCAAATGGATGATAATGATGACGAAAAACGTTCTTCTTCAGGGATACCAGAAGTATCTGAAACAGAAAATGTGGCAAACTGCGGGTGAATCCCATATGCCCCAAAAAACAACTTCCCAGTGGACTCCTGTCTACGATTTTTTATGGCAAACTCTGCTAGAGACAAAAACAAGGACCATTCCTCCTGGTTCTCAGAGACAAAACATCTTAAGTAAGTCTATATCAAGGGGAGAAAAAAAGAACAGGATCGCACATCCACAATGCTATGCTTAGATCTTATTAACCCCTTAAGGACCCTGCCATTTTTCACCTTAAGGACCAGGCCATTTTTAGCAAATCTGACATTTGTCACTTTATGTGGTGATAACTGTAAAATGCTTTTACTTATCCAGACAATTCTGAGATTGTTTTCTCGTCACATATTGTACTTCATGACAGATGTAAAATTGAGTAAAAAAAAAATATAAAATTTTTATTAAAAAAAACTATATTTACCAAAAATGTTGAAAAATTAGCAAATTTCAATTTCTCTACTTTTATAATAAATAGTAATACCTACAAAAATAGTTATTACTTTACATTCCCCATATGTCTACTTCATGTTTGGATCATTTTGCTAATGCCATTTTATTTTTTGGGGACGTTAGAAGGCTTAGAAGTTTAGAAGCAAATCTTGAAATTTTTCTGAAAATATCTAAAACCCACTTTTTCAGGACCAGTTCAGGTCTGAAGTCACTTTGAGGCTTAGATAATAGAAACCAGCCAAAAATGACCCCATTTTACAAAAAAAACCCTCAAGGTATTCAAAACTGATTTTACAAAGGCTGTTAACCGTTAGGTGTTCCACAAGAATTCATAGAAAATAAAGATACAATTTTTAAATTTAACTTTTATGTCAGATTTTCTATTTAAATCCATTTTTTCCCAGTTACAAAGCAAGGGCTAACAGCCACTCAATATTTATGGCCCTGATTCTGTAGTTTACAGAAACGCCTCATTTATGGTCGTAAACTGCTGTACGGGCACACGGCAGGGCGCAAAAGGAAAGGAATGGCATACTGTTTTTGGAAGGCAGATTTTGCTGGACTGGTTTTTTGACACCATGTCCCATTTGAAGCCCCCCTGATGCACCCCTAGAGTAGAAACTCCAAAAAAGTGACCCCATTTTATAAACGACACCCCTCAAGTTATTCAAAACTGGTTTTACAAACTTTGTTAACCCTTTAGGTGTTCCACAAGAATTCATGGAAAATAGAGATGAAATTTCTGAATTTCACTTTTTGGGCAAATTTTCCATTTTAATCATTTTATTCCGCTAACAAAGCAAGGGTTAACAGCCAAACAAAGCTCAATATTTATTGCCCTGATTTTGTAGTTTACAGAAACACCCCATATGTGGTCACAAACTGCTGTACGAGCACACGGCAGGGCGCAGAAGGAAAGGAATGCCATGCGGTTTTTGGAAGGCAGATTTTGCTGGACTAGTTTTTTGACACCATGTCCCATTTGAAGCCCCCCTGATGCACCCCTAGAGTACAAAGTCCAAAAAAGTGACCCCATTTTAGAAACTGCACCCCTCAAGGTATACAAAACTGATTTTACAAACTTTGTTAACCCTTTAGGTGTTCCACAAGAATTAATGATAAATAGAGATGAAATTTCAGAATTTCTCTTTTTTGGGCAGATTTTCAATTTTTATCAACTTTTTCCAGTTACAAAGCAAGGGTTAACAGCCAAACAAAACTCAATATTTATGGCCCTGATTCTGTAGTTTACAGAAACACCCCATATGTGGTCATAAACTGCTGTACGGGCACACGGCATTGCGCAGAAGGAAAGGAACGCCATACGGTTTTTGGAAGGCAGATTTTGCTGGACTGGTTTTTTGACACCATGTCCCATTTGAAGCCCCCCTGATGCACCCCTAGAGTAGAAACTACAAAAAAGTTACCCCATTTTGGAAACTATGGGATAAGGTGGCAGTTTTGTTGGTACTATTTTAGGGTACATATGATTTTTGGTTACTCTACATTACATTTTTTGTGAGGCAAGGTAACAAGAAATAGCTGTTTTGACGCCATTTTTATTTTTTGTTATTTACAACATTTATCTGACAGGTTAGATCATGTGGTATGTTTATAGAGCAAGTTGTCACAGATGCGACAATACCAAAATATGACAACTTTTTTAAAATGAAATTTATTTTTTAAACAAAAAAAGTTTTAGTGTCTCCATAATTTGAGAGCCATAGTTTTTTCAGTTATTGGGCGATTATTTTAGGTAGAGTATGATTTTTGTGGGATTAGATGACGGTTTGATTGGCACTATTTTGGGGTGCGTATGACTTTTTGATTTGCTATTACACTTTTTGTGATGTAAGGTCATGTATTTTATTACACTTTTTTTTCTTTTACGGTGTTCACCTGAGGGGTTAGGTCTTGTGATATTTTTATAGAGCAGGTTCTTAAGGACGCGACGATGCCTAATATGTTAAACAAAAAAAAATCATGCTTTAGTGTCTCCATAGTCTGAGAGCCATAGTTTTTTCAGTTTTTGGGCGATTATCGTAGGTAGGGTGCAATTTTTGCGGGATAAGATGACTGTTTGATTGGCACTATTTTGGGGTGCGTATGACTTTTTGATCGCTTGCTATTACACTTTTTGTGGTGTAAGGTGACAAAAAAAAATATTCTAAAGAAAAGATTCCAAATGATGTTGATTCTGTGAAGACGACATAATACAGAACAACACTTGTATTGCTGCTTATGTCTTTGGATTAGGCGCAGATATGCAAATAACTGTAGAAAATGGGTTAAGCTGAGCAAATGGTATGTAATGGTTCACTGCATCAAAACATTAATTACAGATGCAATGATCCAGTGTTGTCTTACTAATGCAAAGCCAGGTATGGTGGTCATCTATTAAGCTTTACATGGTTGAACAAGCAGAGTCTGACTTATAGAGGCTTACATTATCCCATTATGATATGCAGTATAAACATTGACTGACCTTGTTGGCACCAACATGTGCTTTTGTTAGTCCAAAAATCAACATAGAACACAAAAAATATTGTGTTTGCAGAGGGGGGTGTAATTCATGTTTATTATTATTATTATTATTATTAAAATTATTTTTAAGAAATGGAAATACAACAGCTTTTATCATGCACATAACGGTCATTTAAAGAGCCAAATATGAACAGAAATACCCGAAATGATTCCTATTTTTAAAATAGTATAGCTATTTTTATTATTTATTTTTTTTATAACTTTTCCGGGGCAGCCATTTTGATGTGTGCTTTATGCCAGTAACAGTGAATGTGAGTTAAAGGAAATGTGTTATCAGAAAAGGAACTGTTGTTTAAATCACGTTTTTATGTTTAAAATATTTCTAAAGAGTTTTTGATGTTATTTTTACTTTTCCATGTCAATCTTTATATTTAAATCAAAAACATAAAATCCTGCAGGTTTTTTTAACTGGCCAGTAAACCTAATAATAAGCACCTCTTCTTGGTCTGTTCAGATCATTTTGCTGCAGTTACCTGCTTATCTGCCATTCTAACCCTGCCTATAATGATATCACCTCTGTGTATAGATAAGTCAGGATCCACAATTCACAATAGGTGATTGTCAAAGCTTCTCTATTCTTTCCTTGTATAATGACCTCTGCACAGGTCACAGAACATGCCTAGAAAACTCTCCCATAGAAGTCAATGAGGTCCCCTCCAGATCATTGTGTCTATGGCCCATGGGACTGCCGTAAAGTGATTTTCTTAATGTTTTCTAAATGCTCATAAGAATAGCTCAGGCAAGATGGCTGCCCCCATAATCATGTTCAGGAAATAGAATTTAAAAAATCTGCGATCAGAAAATAAAAACATTAAAAGAAAATGATATGTGTCGCTGTATGGTTTAAACTGGCAGATAACATTTTTGGCGGAAAAGTGTCACTTGCATAAAAGTTGACAGGAAATAATGACGTACAGTCTCCTTCCCTACAGACCAGGGTGTGACCGAGCCTTACCTACAGTGGATATAAAAGTCTACACACCCCTGTTAAAATGTCAGGTTTCTGTGCTGTAAAAAAACGAGACAAAGATAAATCATTTCAGAACTTTTTTCACCTCTAATGTGACCTATAAACTGTACCACTCAATTGAAAAACAAACTGAAATATTTTAGATGGAGGGAAGAAAACAAAACAAAAAACGTAAATAATGTGGTTGCGTCTTCAACTTTTTGGCCATAATTCCAAAAGATATGTTTGGCGCGAAAACAATAGCCCCCATAAATGATACCAAAATATTCACATGTAATATGTAGTAAATCTTTATTAATACAAAAGTTAATAGACAAGGTGAAAACAAAAGCAGAGGAGGAGGAGATACCTGGATCTCCTCACTCCTGGTACCCCTGATAGAGGGAATCGCACAGGTGCTCAGCTCAATATGATGATGGTGTATATATCCCTGGGTAAAACATGTATATATAGCCCCCAAGATGCAACCCCCATAACTGGGGGTTATACTGTATGGAGGGGGCACGAGGGGTTATTATATTTAATGGGGGCTCTGGTGGTCATTATTCTAAATGGAGGGTCAATGGGGATCATTATACTAAATGGGGGGCACTGGGAGTCATTATACTGTGTAAGGGGCCCTCATAGTGTGATGAATGACCCGCCCAGTGGCCCCCTCACATACCTATCATTGCAGGGGAGCTGGTGGTCCTGTCATTCACTAACTGCAGCTCCCTGCGCTCCTTCTCTCCGGCGGCCACTGCAGCAGTGAGCCAGGCCTGGAGGAGAGAAGGAGATGTGCAGTGATGTAGCTAGAACTGACTGGGCCCCACAGCAAGTTTTAGTACGCCCCCCTCCCCCCCATGTGTGTTCACATCACGTTTTTCCTATCGGTTTGATGTATACAAATGTGCAGCACTCCACGTTTTTGTATCCTGCAGAGTCAAGTAAAAAATGCATACGTTAACGTATATGTTTTTTCTACCATGGAACTGTATGGTGAACGGACGCCACTGTACGGCATCAGTCTGAGGCATCTGTTAACGCATACATTTTTGGTATACATTAAATGGATGGCACAAATGGGATGTGAACCCAGCCCTAGTGTCAGAATAAGAACCCGTACACAGCGGAGCAGCGTGGCGGAGAGGGGAGACCGCCATGTACTGACAGAGCGCTACCTGGTCCTGGTGGTCAGGGATGAGGGACTAGTGCTTCCCAAGGATCATTTTCTACTGGGAAATACAGGGCCCAGTATAATACACTAGAATCTATATACTATAAAGATATTAGCCCTGCCCCCGAATAATAATACAGAGGGTCATTTATTATATAGAAATACGTCTATATTAGGTGTATTTCTGACACAGATTGTGGCGCAAAGGTCCTTAACACCGCAGTCTGTATCTTTTCCCGCTCATGCCAGATCTAAAAAAAGTGGTGTGGGCAGGGAAAGGGTTACAGTTATGGCCATGCAGTTATTGGATACCACCACCATATAGTGATAACACCGCCATACAATGATAAAACCACCATACAGTGACCGGATAAAAGGGTGTAAGAGGGCACAGTACAGGGACTGACTATGGGCACTGCACAGGGTGTGGTAAGAGGGCACAATGCAGGGTATAAAGGGGCACAGTACAGGGTGGGGGGTACAATCACATGACCCTGTGACGTTCAGAAGGTCCTTATGGTGAATGCTGTTCAGATGCCACCATAATGAGAGGAGTGAGACAGGGGCCCTGGGTGGACAGGAGGGGTGGACACAGCAAGTAGGTGGAAGGGGCTCTGAGGGGGATTCATACAACAAGTAGTGGCAGGAGGTCTGTGCAGGACAGCAATAGGAGATAGGAGGGTGAAACAGGAGCTCTGGATACATGAGGGAGGAAAGGAGACAGCAGGGGCTCCATGAGGATGAGATAGGACAGGATATGTGAGCGGGGGGGGGGGGGGGCAGGTGTCATGGAGGCAAACTACTTAATGAAACAGTAAAACAACTAAATAGAATGAAGCAGCAGCAGATTGAAGAAGTACCCCCCCCCCCTTCTGTCCCACAGACAAGAGACAGTCACAGTGCAGACTCACTCACAGACTGTCTTCACACTTCTCTGCTCCAGCCCTCCGGTCTCTCTCCTCAGGCAGCATGTGTCCTGTGTAGAGGGGCGTGTCCTGTGTAGAGGGGGCGTGTCCGAGTCTCGGCAGCTCAGAGGGCCCACCAAAGGGGTACTGCGTAAGTGAAGTGACAGCAGTGAGAGCTCCCATCTGTATTGATGGAAGTGCTCATAACAGCTCAGTGAGCCCCCCCAGGAACATTAGGCCCCGGCACTTACCCGGGGATGCCGGGTTATGACGCCGGCCTGGCTGTAATAAAAGCAAAAGGTGCTTCAACAAAGTATTAGTTTAAGGGTGCGCACATTTATGCAACCATATTTTATTTTTGTATTTTTTCTTCCCTCTACCTAAAAGATTTCAGTTTATTTTTCAATTGAGTGGTACAGTTTAAAGGACACATTAAGGCCCCTTTCACACAGGCAAGTATTCAGCGCGGATGCGATGTGTGAGTTGAACGCATTGCACCCGCACTGAATCCCGACCCATTCATTTCTATGGGGCTGTTCACATGAGCGGTGATTTTCATGCATCACTTATGCGTTCCGTGAAAATCGCAGCATCCTCTATTTTGTGCGTTTTTCACGTAATGCAGGCCCCATAGAAATGAATGGGGTTGCGTGAAAATCGCAAGCATCCGCAAGCAAGTGCGGATGCGGTGCGATTTTCACGCACAGTTGCTAGGAGACGATCGGGATGGAGACCCGATCATTATTATTTTCCCTTATAACATGGTTATAAGGGAAAATAATAGCATTCTGAATACAGAATGCATAGTAAAATAGCGCTGGAGGGGTTAAAAAATAAATAAATAATTTTTTAACTCACCTTAGTCCACTTGATCACAAAGCCGGCATCTCCTTCTGTCTTCATCTTAGCTGTGTGCATCAACAGGACCTGTGGTGACGTCACTCCGGTCATCACATGGTCCATCTCATGATCCATTACCATGGTAAAAGATTATGTGATGGATCATGTGATGACCGGAGTGACGTCACCACAGGTCCTGTTCCTCCACACAGCTAAGATGAAGACAGAAGGAGATGCCGGCTTTGCAATCAAGTGGACTAAGGTGAGTTAAATTATTATTATTTTTAACCCCTCCAGCGCTATTTTTAACTATAACAATGTTATAAGGGAAAATAATACAATCTATAGAACACAGATCCCAAGCCCGAACTTCTGTGAAGAAGTTCGGGTTTGGGTACCAAACATGCTCGATTTTTCTCACGCGAGTGCAAAACGCATTACAATGTTTTGCACTCGCACATTTTCCCGCAACGCCCGTGTGAAAGAGGCCTAAAGGTGGAAAAAGTTCTGAAATGATTTATCTTTGTCTAATTTATTTTACAGCACAGAAACCTGACATTTTAACAGGGGTGTGTAGACTTTTTATATCCACTGTATGTCTACAGTGTTACTATCCTGTGTTATCTAGGTCTGAAGCAGCATAATACAATTCTAATCTGTTGTTTAACCCATTACGTACTGGGCCTATTTTTCGTTTTGCATTTTCATTTTTTCCTCCCCACATTCTAATAGCCATATTTATTTATTTATTTTCGTTCGTATAGCCGTATGAGGGATTATTTTTTGCATGATAAGTTTAATTTTTAAGGACACTATTTAATTTACCATGTCTGTTATTGGAGTTAAATTGAAAAAAATAAAAACATTGCCTAGAAAAATTAAAAAGAAATAAAAACTGTTGTGGAATTATTTTTCTCTGCATTGGCCAAAATAATAATTAAATCAAATACTAACGTGTAGGGAACCAGTGAAAAGTTTGGAGTGCTGCGTCATATGACATGACCTCCGCACCTGTCCTTAACTTGTCTGAGATGGTTTGGGATCAGTTGGACCACAGATTGAAGTACTACTTAGTACCTCTGGGAACTTCTTCAGGTCTGTTGGAAAACCATTCCAGGTGACTACCTCATGAAGCTGGTTAAGAGAAAGCCAAGCTGTCATCAGAGCAAAAGGGAGCTACTTTGAGGAGCCTAAAAATTTCTACCCCGGCGCAGGCAAGTCATCGTGCGCGCCTGTGCTGGGACGCAGCACAGTGAAGTGTGCACACCTACCATCCCGCTCCTGGACATAAGTGAGTATTTAGCTTTTAGTTTTTATTTATTTATTTTTTATTTTATGTGCCAACTTTGGGGGACACACACAGGAGGACATGTACATCAGGCACACACACAGGAGGTCAGTGCATTGGGGGGGGGACACAGGAGGACAGTGCATGGGGGGAAATTGCAGTATTAGGGCAAATTACTATGTGGGGAAAAATATGGTGGCATACTGTGTGGGGGCAAATTATTATGGGAGTACTATGTGGAGGCAAATTATTATGGGAGTACTATGTGGAGGCAAATTATTATGGGAGGGATTACTATGTGGGGGCAAATTACTATATGGGGCAATGTGGGGGAAACTACTGTGTGGGGGCAATGCGGGGGAAACTACTGTTTGGGGGAAATTACTGTGGGGGGGGGCAGTGTAGGGGAAATTACTGTATGGGGCAGTCTGGGGGAAATTACTGTGGGGGGGGGGCAGTGTGGGGGAAATTACTGTGGGGGGCAGTGTGTGGGAAATTACTGTGGGGGGGCAGTGTGGGGGAAACTACTGTATGGGGGCAGTGTGGGGGAAATTACTGTGTAGGGCAAATTACTATATGGGGTAGTGTGGGGGAAATTACTGTGGGGGCAGTGTAGGGAAATTACTGTATGGGGGGAAATTACTTTGTGGGGGAAATTACTTTGTGGGGGAAATTACTATATGGGGGCAGTGTGGGGGAAATTACTGTGTGGAGGAAATTAATGTGGGGGGCAGTGTGGGAGTAAACTACTATATGGGGTAGTGTGGGGTTAACTACTATATGGGGGCAGTGTGGGGGAAGCTACTGTATGGGTCAGTGTGGGGGAAACTACTGTATGGGGGCAATGTGGGGGAAATTACTATGTGGGGCAAATTACTATATGGGGCAGTGTGGGGGAAATTACTGTGTGGGGGTAATTACTGTGTTGGGGGGAAATTACTATGGGGGGGATTACTATGGGGCAGTGTAGTATAAATTACTATATGGGGCAGCATGGGGGTCGTTGCTATTAGGGAGGCACTGTAGGGGCAATTCTATTATTTCTGGGGACACTTTACAGGGATTTTTATCGGGAGCACAATATAGGGTGTTATTATTACTGGGGGCACTCTAGGGGACACATTATAGCTGCCGTGGACACTATAGGGACATTTGGGGTAATTTATTAAACTGGTGTAAAGTAGACCTGGCTTAGTTGCCCATAGCAGCCAATCAGATTCCACCTTTCATATTTGACAGCTCTTTTGGAAATCCAGTTCTTCTTTACACCATTTTCATAAATGACCCCAATTGTGTCTACTGGGGTCATTATTTTTTCAGCAGTATAGTACCTGGGGCATTGGGGGGCACAACAGGCACAGTATTGGGGGTGGCAGCATGATGACATTGTCGGGACACCAGGATGGGGAGGTTGATGGAAAAACTGAGAAATCTAACGTGTCTGTGTTACAAACTCTATAAAGACGAGATGCCGCTGAAACAATTTGTCATGGCGGTCTAAGGTTCCATTCACACGTCCGTTGTTTCTTTCCTGATCTGTTCCGTTTTTTGCGGAACAGATCTGGACCAGTTCTGTACCCATTCATTTTCAATGGTTCCTGAAAAAAAAATCGGACATTGTGCTGTCCGATTTTTTTCTGTACCCATTGAAAATGAATGGGTACAGAACTGGTCCAGATCTGTTCCGCAAAAAACGGAATAGATCAGGAAAGAAACAACGGACGTGTGAATGGACCCTAACGGAGGGGAAAAGGAAAGAGAAGGTCTACATGACAGGAGATGTCCCTGGATGCAAGAGGTATGTGGTCAAGTATTGGCGGGGGGGGGGGGGGGGGGGTGCCAGAGAAAGGACCCGCCCCAGGTGCCAAACACCCTAGGCACGCCAACGGCCCTCATTCACTTCACTGATTCCTGTTATCTTGCGCCTGTGCCGTTTTTCACACTATCAGCGCATGCACAGGTGCATCGGTCTTTGCTTTTTCCGCTTGGCTTTGTTCAGATGGAGGAAGATGTCATCAGTGCCGATAGTAATGACTATGTTGCAAGTGCAAGACTTCAAGGCTTGGTGAAATACCTGCCCCTTGTCAATCATGCAAGCAAGGCAGAGGTCTACATGGTAAATTGAGGAACTTGAGCAAACTCCTCAGTTTACTGAAGATGTTATTTACATATTAACCCCTTAAGGGCAGGGCCAGTTTTAATTTTTGTGTTTGTTTGTTTATTTTCTTCCCACATTCCAAGAGCCATAACTTCTCCATTCATAGGGCTTATTTCTGACAAGGTGCATTTTTAATGGCACCATTTAATTCACCATAGCTTTTATTGGAAATAGGAAAAAAATCATCTTTGTAGGGTAATATGAAAAAAAATCAAAACCACCATAGTTTTTGGGGTTTTGCGTTTACAGCATTCATTGTGCACTACAGTTGACAAGACAACCTTATTCTGCAGGTTGGTACAATACCAAATGTATTAAGTTTGTTTTCCCAAGTAAAATTAAATTATTAAAAATGTTAAAAACATTTTTCTTTGCTTTGCCATATTCTGGCTTTGGCGGCAGCTCGCTATGACAAGCCTGGGAGCCTTCAAAAGATAGCAATGATCAGAGCGCCTCTTCTTTGCAGCAGGGGTTCCGATCAGAAGGAAGAGGAAGCCCCCTTCTTCTGTAGCTATTGACATCCCTTTCCTTCCACATGTGATGACCATGCTTTCAATAAAGACATTTATTGGTAAAGTCGTAAGTGTCTCGGGTTTCCTATGTGTCCCACATATAACCTAGGGCAGTGAGGTGCTGCTGAGATATTCCATTTTTTGGATGTTTGACTTATTGACTTAGGATCTATAAGCAACGCCAGCTTCTTTCTGAACTACACTATTTGAAACTAGGTTTTTGCCTTATTCCTAAATGTTTATAGTATTTTTCCATACGTGTGGTTTGCACTTATCTAAATAGATCCTGTTTTCCTGAAACTCTGACCTTCTTCATGAAGCTCTATAATTGCAAGATATTGGAGACAACTCTGATCCGTCTTCTGTTGACTTCTGCCGTCTTCTTAGCTTTTGTGTCATTAAGGAAAAATTGGTATTGATTTAATATTGTACAAATACATTTTCCTGCAAATTTTCTTTGTTGCCAGAGGAATGCACTAATCGATCAAAAGCAAATCATAAATGCACTGAGCAGATCAGTGTCTTGTACATCTCTAATGCTTTGGCAGACATGATATTATAGTGTCCAAACTGGAACAAGACAGCACCTTTTTAATTATAGATGTGGTATTATGAGGTTATAAGGCAAATAACAGCTTTGAATCTATAAAACACACGAAGAAGAAAAGGCACATAGAAGAAGAAAAGGCCTGGTCTGAGGAGAGGCTACCGATGCAGCAATCCTTATCTTTACATCTAACTACCGCAGTAAGAAACCTTTGCAGCCAGTTTTGTATTGCTCTGTAGTATCGAAAATAGAAAATAAGCAATTTTGAACATAGTCTCAATTGAAAATATACTTCGGTTTTGTGTTTACAGCTCTTATGCATCTATTGTGTCTCCAAATTATAAAGTAAAAACCTGTGTAGTCTGATTGTGATGATATGTATCACATCCTTCTACCTGCTCATGTTCTTAATCTGACCATGCACATTTTGGCAGGATTGACCTGCTATCTATTGTGTATGGGAGTTTCCCAACTCTCCCACATATGTAAAGGAAGATGAGGATCGGGCAGTTGGATTCAATTCCTATGTTCTTGGGGAGGTTTCTGGCAGCAGATTTGTTCCCTCTGACCATTAAGGACATAAGCATACTCAACTCAGCCTAGCATGCACGTGTAGGTTTCAGGTGAAATAGCTGCCGGCTGATCAAGCTCATTCATCCGCATGGTGGAAATGTCGAACAGGACCAATGCATCCCGCCAGTGCACAGAATGGGAAGTGCTGCTGCGCGACTGAGCTTTTACCAGAAGTTTAGGTCCCCTTTAGCACATATGTGGATGATGACCATATATTACATATATTGCATAGCCTCTACTCCAGTGTTTTTAAGACCATGTGTTCTTGTTGATATATACACTTGTGGTATATATGGGGTTGTGTAAACTTCTGCTTGGATGTAGGGTTTGTTCGGATATCGAATTTTCGATACCCAATCGATACTATTGCCTGGTAACAACCTCGATACAAGGATTTGCCTTTTTTCGATAGTAGGCTTCACTATAGTGCAGTCTAGTATCAGAGAATAAGGAGTGCACTGCTGTCAGCGCACTCCACGTTCTCCTCAGTAGCAGAGGGGAGAAGGAAGCAGTCTCTCCCTCCGCCCTGTGCCACTGCTGCCACCAATGAGGAGAGAGGGGCGGGCGCACTGAGCCACCGATGAAAGTGAATGTTTAATAAAAACACGGAGGCGGGTGCTGGCGGGGAGCTGCAATTAGTGGCAGTTAACCCCTCAGGTGCCGCACCCACCTCCTGTATTAAATGTTAATTATATTATCATTGTTGGCGCAGTGCGCCCTCCCCCCCCTCCTCCCCAGTATTAAAATCATTGGTGGCGTAGTGCACCCCGTCCCCTCAACCCCCCAATATTAAAATAATTGGTGGTGCAGTGCACCACCTCCCCTTAACCCCTCCCAGTATTAAAATCATTGGTGGCACAGTGCGCCCCCCCAACCCCCTCCAGCATTAAAGTCATTGGTGGCAGTGGCCACAGGGTCCCCTCCCCTCCTCCTCATTGGTGGCAGTGGCAGTTACGATCGGTGCCCCAGCAGTGTAATCCTGGGATCGGTTACCATGGCAGCCAGAACGCTACTGAAGCCCTGGCTGCCATAGTCAGCTCCCTGCTGCTGTGTGTACTATGCACAGGGCAGCAGGTAAAGTGTAAAGTCCTATTCACCCTAATAGAGCTCTATTAGGGTGAATAGGACTAAGGATTAAAAGATCCCAGGTTCTAGCCCCTGAGGGGGAAAATTGTTCTAAAAAAAAAAAGTAAAAAAAAAACAAACATCAAAATATTAAATATAAATCACCCCCTTTTCCAATTTTACATGTAAAATATATAAACAATAAATAAATAAACAAACATATCGCCACGTCTGAAAAGTTAAAACAATTAAAATATTTTAAAAAATGTCCTATATGGTGAGCGCCGTAATTTTTTTTAATAAAAACTGCGCGAGTCGCCATTTTTTTGTCACCTTGTCCCCCTAAAAAATAGGATTGAACTGTTCTATTATGGGCCGGCCAGTCCATAAAATTTTATCTTTTCTGCGTGGTATCGAGTTTTGCAATACTTTTTTATGGTATCGAAACCGAATCAAAATTTGGGTATCGAAGCAACCCTACTTGGATGTACATTTTAGGTGCAATTTGTTTAGATGCATTTTTTTTAATTATCAAGGTCACATGAAGGTGGACATGGTTGTCAACAGTATATCAAGACATTCATCAGGTTGTCTGCCTTCAGGAAATATATAGGTTTCTACTTATGTTTTTTAAAATTTCCTGTATAAAGCCATAGTTTATGAAGATATGTGTATGTGAATTTAGGCCTAAGTGGTATGTATGAACTGTGCACATGTTGAAATGTTATTTTTCAGAGGAGTGGTCTATAGAACTTAATGCTTGGGTCACACTTTTACCCACTAATATCAACTTTTATGCAATTTTATTAAATATTACAGTTTAAGGCAAAGTTGCATGAAGGTGTCTGTGTTTGTGTGTGTGCGTAAAGTACTGAGTGGCATTTTGACAATGTGCCAGGTCTACTTTCACAAAAGATATCAGTGTGGGGATGGTAGTTATTTTTTCTGTTTTGTAATTTAGTTTTTTTTGTACATGTCAAACAGTGAAAATTGTCCTGGCTACCAAAATGTCCAAACATCCCTGGGAGCGAAAGGTTTGAAGGGAGCTTGTCACCAGAAAATTCACTGTTAAACCAGGCATAAAGCCTTTTAGGGCTATCTCAGCTAAATGTAATGATACCTTTCACTTTCGCGATCCGTTGCTTTATTCTTGAGAAAAGGTATTTGCAAATGAGCTGTTCAGTGCACCGCGGGTGGGTCTGAGCTACTCTGTGCACCCTTACTCCTCCTGCTTCCTCTGTCAGCCCCTCTGTCTTCTTGATTTACAAGTCCAGGTTATTACATAGTCATCTTGCATAGCTCTTGCAATCAAAAAGAAGAGGAAGTGGCTAGCAGAGGAAGCGGGAGGACCAAGGGTGCACAGAGCTGCTTAGCTCTGCTCATTAGCAAGTACTTCTTCTACAGAATTGAAGCATTGAATCGCTGAGTGAAAGAAAGGTGCCATTATATCCAGCTGAACTCAACCTACAAGACAGTGTCCAGGTTTAACTGACACCTGGCACTCTTCCAATCAGCTGTTTGAAGAGGAGGCAGCTCTCCATGCGAGCACCGCTTCCTTTTCATTGCACTACACTTTGTCTCGGAAGTGCAGTGTAATACAAGTACTCACTCTATTCACTTGAATGCTTGTAGTTACACTACGCCACCGCTCCACTGGAGATGAGGCATAGTGTGAAGACAAGGAAGTAGTGCCCTCACGAAGAGCCACCCCCTCGTCTCACAGCTGATCGGCGGGAGTCCGGGTGTTGAACCCCACTGATCAGGTATTGATGACCTATTTACTGGTCCCTTGTTGACACATTACTGACCATATGTGACTGGTGATTGGCATTTCCTGTGTGTTGAGTTGGGATAAGGAAGCAGAGACCAGTAGGGACCGGTCGGGGAGCAGCTGGGAATCAGTGTGGTTAGTATTACTACTTTTATTTTTTACCCACTTTGCCCCTTTCCTAAAAACTATTACTCCTGGATAACCCCAAGGTGTTCGAATCCAATGAGACAGATTTTCACTGATCAACGCAAGTCATTTTTAGTTTAACAGACAAAAAAAAATTTGGGGTTGACCTTTGTAAAGTTTGATTATTAGTAATAATTATGTCTGTAGCCAGATAACAAATGATTAATAATGTTGAGAGCAGAAGGTTGCTCTGTGCTGAACTCAGAGGAGGCCTGGTAACCATGGTAACTAAATTATGCTCCTTCCTAATGGGTCCTTATTGGTCCACTTAAAGGGAGTCTTTCACCTATACTGACCGTTATAGAACACTAACACCATTATGAGCATTATAGTCCCCATATGTGAATGCTACTTACTGTTTAGCTGTCCGTCGCTTATTTTGTTCAAAAAACACATTTATTCAAAATGCAAATTAGGTCTGAAGATGCCCAGGGGCGGCGTTGAAGTGGTCGGTGCCCAGGCCCCTCGTTGCTATTCATCTGAAAGCCCTTCCCTTTCACCACTTTGGCCTGCCCTAGGTTCTTCTGATTACCTTTTCCCTTCAGTGTTAAAATTCCGCTCCTGTGTCATGCATCCGAATCACCGCGCCTGCTCACAGCATTACCCATTATGGGCATCTGAGCATTTATTGCGCACGCGCTGGCCCCAACATCCCGATCTAGCCGGTGGAACAGCCGCCAGCTAGATCGGGATGTTGGGGCCGGCGCATGCGCAATAAACGCTCGGATGCCGATGTAAAGTCATTTTGACCAGGGGTGCCCAAACTTTTACATGTTACTGTATATAGACATCCAAAAATTAGATACCAATAGAATAATATGTGTGTCAAATGGATAGAACACCCATTAAGTCACACACATATAGTATAACTCAATCTTTATTAATTAAAAGAAGAAAATACATACATAGTACAAAAATGCAATTTCATATAATGGTAGTGATGCAGGGGGATAATATGACAAGTACAAAAGAACCACCATCCATCCTCACAATGTGAATACCTATGGTATGTCACTGTATATGCAAGTGATTGCAATATATAAAAGGGTAAGTTAATTAGGGAAAACAGTACAACTGACAGGAGGCTTTAGGATCCTGTTGGGCAGCCTCTGAGATACAGTTGGGAATGGAGGCATATGGGTTCCATATGGTATCCTGAGGAACATTTGCCCACAGATGTTGCAGGTGGGCCTGTGGATACTGTACACTTATAAGTTGCCAAACCTGACATCCCAGCTGGTCCAATAAATGCTTGATTGACGACAAATCTGGCAACTCCAGCAGTCTGTGTGCCTAAACGTAAATCTACACCATCTCGTAGCTGTCGTAGATTTCAGCCTTCTATTATGCCTAAAAACTGTTGCAAAAGAAGATAAATATGCTGGGGCTGCTGGCCCGACCCCTGAACGCCCTCACCAAGGCCCCTTTTTGGAAAGTAGCGGGAACTGTGGAGAAACCCGTAGCATTTAACATGGTGTTTGCGACTTTTTTTTTTACACTAGAAAACTGTTGTGGAGGGACTGGGATTCCCCCCCTCAGTGTCTAATCAGACCACACTTGTAATCATTTACATACAGTACAGACCAAAAGTTTGGACACACCTTCTCATTCAAAGAGTTTTCTTTATTTTCATGACTATGAAAATTGTAGATTCACACTGAAGGCATCAAAACTATGAATTAACACATGTGGAATTATATACATAACAAAAAAGTGTGAAACAACTGAAAATATGTCATATTCTAGGTTCTTTAAAGTAGCCACCTTTTGCTTTGATTACTGCTTTGCACACTCTTGGCATTCTCTTGATGAGCTTCAAGAGGTAGTCACCTGAAATGGTTTTCACTTCACAGGTGCGCCCTGTCAGGTTTAATAAGTGGGATTTCTTGCCTTATAAATAGGGTTGGGACCATCAGTTGCGTTGTGGAGAAGTCAGGTGGATACACAGCTGATAGTCCTACTGAATAGACTGTTAGAATTTGTATTATGGCAAGAAAAAAAGCAGCTAAGTAAAGAAAAACGAGTGGCCATCATTACTTTAAGAAATTAAGGTCAGTCAGTCTGAAAAATTGGGAAAACTTTGAAAGTGTCCACAAGTGCAGTCACAAAAACCATCAAGCGCTACAAAGAAACTGGCTCACATGCAGACCGCCCCAGGAAAGGAAGACCAAGAGTCACCTCTGCTGCGGAGGATAAATTCATCCGAGTCACCAGCCTCAGAAATCGCAGTTTAACAGCAGCTCAGATTAAAGACCAGATCAATGCCACACAGAGTTCTAGCAGCAGACATATCTCTAGAACAACTGTTAAGAGGAGACTGTGTAAATCAGGCCTTCATGGTAGAATATCTGCTAGGAAACCACTGCTAAGGACAGGCAACAAGCAGAAGAGACTTGTTTGGACTAAAGAACACAAGGAATGGACATTAGACCAGTGGAAATCTGTGCTTTGGTCTGATAAGTCCAAATTTGAGATCTTTGGTTCCAACCACTTGGTTTTTGTGCGATGCAGAAAAGGTGAACGGATGGACTCTACATGCCTGGTTCCCACCATGAAGCATGGAAAAGGAGGTGTGATGGTGTGGGGGTGCTTTGCTGGTGACACTGTTGGGGATTTATTCAAAATTGAAGGCATACGGAACCAGCATGGCTACCACAGTATCTTGCAGCGGCATGCTATTCCATCCGGTGTGCGTTTTGTTGGACCATCATTTATTTTTCAACAGGACAATGACCCCAAACACACCTCCAGGCTGTGTAAGGGCTATTTAACCATGAAGGAGAGTGATAGGGTGCTGCGCCAGATGACCTGGCCTCCACAGTCACCGTACCAGAACCCAATTGAGATGGTTTGGGGTGAGCTGGACCGCAGAGTGAAGGCAAAAAGGCCAACAAGTGCTAAGTATCTCTGGGAACTCCTTCAAGACTGTTGGAAGACCATTTCAGATGACTACCTCTTGAAGCTCATCAAGAGAATGCCAAGAGTGTGCAAAGCAGTAATCAAAGCAAAAGGTGGCTACTTTGAAGAACCTAGAATATGACATATTTTTAGTTGTTTCACACTTTTTTGTTATGTATATAATTCCACATGTGTTAATTCATAGTTTTGGTTTTGATGCCTTCAGTGTGAATAACTCTTTGAATGAGAAGGTGTGTCCAAACTTTTGGTCTGTACTGTATCTACCTGAGGCATAATTAATTGCAAGCTGAGTTTTGCAGCAATCTGGCATTTCTATCTGGGTGAGAAAACAATATTTGTCTAAAGTCCCCCCCCCCCCTATATTTTGTATATTTTTTATACACAGGTGCAATTTTTTATGTCTCCATTGACTTCTTCTGCAAGAAATTCCATGTGAGATCTGAGCCTGGACTCATTTGAATATTGGTACTGTGTCTAGGATAAGCAGAGCAGATGTTGCCGTGTTGCGTCTGTAGATCTTCACTCTCCGATCTCTCTCCAGATGCTTGTATATGACACAATGCTATTATATTTATTTTAGGCTCTTTAGCAGAGCAGTAAAATTCTTAAGCAAATCAGTAAATCCGCCATAAAAATGTCCCAGTCATGGTATGGAGCTCATTTTGTTGTATTTTTTTTTTTGGGCATGAGGAATAGACCATAAGATAAGCTCATGCAGTATAATCAAATGGAAAACTGCAGTATGGGGACAATCTCACTAAGGACATGTGAATGGTGTCATGATTGTGATTATTGATTGTACGTACCATAAGCCACACTGCTGAAACTCAACGCCAACTGCCAATATCTTCTTGTATTAATAACGTGGATAGTTGTGATGTTGGTAGACCAATGTAGTTTAGCACTAACCTCTGTACAATAGTGTTGAACGGAGGGTGGCCTTGCGTGCGCTGCTGCTGCCTATTCACTTCAGGAGTCCCATTCCGGAGGGAGTGAATATGAGTAATATGAACAATGTCATTTTTGAATATTCATTATCTGATAACTATTGTATTATTCTAACTAGTCGAAGTTAAAAAAGTGATCCGAATTTCAGGAAAATTTTGATTTGCCACAATGCCGAATTTCCTCCTGCTTCGTGGTAACAAATCGATTTTCCCTGAAATGGCGGTAAAAATAAAAAAAATCTTACTTTCCTCATCCATTTGAGTGTGAAGAGGCCGCCGCGGCCATCTTGCTTGAAGATCCCGCCTGACATCTCGTGCACCGTGACGTATGACGTCACCATACCAGATGATGTCATCATGCGCTGCACAAGATTTCGTGCTGGATCTTGAAGCAAGATCTCCACAGCGGCCTCTTCACACTCAAATGGGTAACAATTTTATTCATTTTTTTTGTTTGTTTTTTAAGAGCAGCCCCTAAAATGCCTTAACCATTTAATGACCCATAACATAGCTGTACAGCTTGTGCAGCGGGCGCCTAAGCCGCAGGGTCTCTATTTTAAATAGCAGAGACCCGTGGCACATGTATGCGATCAGCCATAAGGCTGATCGCATACATCTTACCTTTCAGATGCCGTGGTCAAATGTGACCATGGCATCTACGCAGACCGGAACCGGAAGTCACGCTCTTCCGGTCCGGCAACAGCGCTCCCTGGCAGAGATTGGGGAGCCTGTTACCCTGCGCTAATTGACCGGAGCCTCAAGCAGGCTTCCATGTCAATTAGATGTATATACCAATACAGGCCACCAGGTGGCAGGCTTGTATTGGTATAGTGCAAAATAAGTCTTTACTGATGAATATTTACCCATCAATAAAGACTATGGGCAATCAAATGATTGCCAGATCACCTGAAGGTGACTAGAAAAAATAAAAAGGAAAAATAAAAAAGTAAAAAATAAATAAAAGAACCTAAAAGTTCATATCACCCCCTTTCCATAAAATAAAAATACTTAACCAATAAAAAAAATAAGCATCATGGGCATCGCCGCGTGCGAAAACGCCCATACTATTAAAATATAACAATATTAATGGCAAATGGCGTAGCGGGAAAAAAAATTGCCAATTTGCCATTTTGTCACTTCAACTACCAAATAATTTGCTGAGCCCTCACACAGCCCCGTACACATAAATACAAAAAGGTTATAGGGGTCATAATATGGTTATGGTAATAAAATTATACAAGTGTGGTATCGTTGGAACCGTACTGACCTGGAGAGTGAACATAACAGGGAATTTTTCCTGCATAGTGTACAGTGTAAAAAATAAAAAACCTTTATCAGAATTGCATTTTTCCCAATTTTTCCCCATTTGGAATTTCTTTTCAGCTTCCTACTACATGGTATGCAACCGTAAATGGTGCCATTAGAAAGTACAGCTTGTCCTGCAAAAAATAAGCCCTCATGTGAATGGAAAAATAAAAAAGTTAGGACTATGAGGAAGGCGGGGAGGGGAAAACGAAAACGCAAAAATGGAAAATCCCAGGGTGCTTAAGGCGTTAATATTGATCTCAAATGCCGCGATTAGCGATGAATGCGGCATCTGAGGGATTCAGTGACGGGCAATGACACTTAGCAATGACTAGCCGTTATAACTTAGTAATAATGTTGTGCAGATCAAGCTCATACTACACAGGGTTCTTGCACAATCATCTGATCTTTTACTTTATCTTTATGTCTCCAATTCCATATGGATCCGTTTCTTAAAAAAATTAGCTCGAGATAGCTAGTGAGGACAGACACCGAATTACCTGGGTGGAAAACCTTCTATGGCTGTTATTTTTTATTTTTTTTTAAACCATTGTGGTCATCGTTTTGTCTTAAAGTGATAATCAAGGTTGCCAACCCAAATCTTTCTTTTTTCTGGACAACCTATCCAAAAACATTTTGTTTAGACAAACTGGAAATCAATGATAAATTTTAAAGATTATGAATAATACATGCCTATACCTCAATATACAGATAAAAACTCATTACCAGCATTTACTGTGAGCTGTCAAATGATGATAATTCCCACAAAAGTACCACCGGCCACAAAAAAATCGGACGGACATAGGAAAAAAAGTCACCTACTTTTACAGACTGTCCAGAAATTTCTGGATGGTTAGCAACCCTGGTGATCATTGGGCGAGAGGACTGCTGGTTATAGACCAAAAGAAGACTTTTGTTAAATGGGTTTTCAAAAAATAAATAAATCTGAGAGTATCTGATTGGTGGGGGTTTGACATTTGGGATCCCAGCCAATCAGCTGTTCAAGAAGGCACCAGTGCTCCTGTGAGCGCCGCGGCCTTCTCTCTGCTTTTCCTGGGCCAATGATGTCACATTGTTTGTTCATGTGGCCTAGGAGCAGCTCAGCCCTATTCAAGTGAATGGGAATGAGCTGAAATACCAAGCACTGCCACTATACAATGTATTGCGCTGTGCTTGGTAAGCTGTGAGAAGGCAGTGGCACTCACAGCGCCGCTGCCTTCTCAAAACAGCTGATTGTGGGGGTCCCGGGTGTCGTACCCCCACAGATCAGATACTGGTGACCTATCCAGAGGATAGTAAAATAATTTTGATGTATAGAGCAGCACTTCTTTACCTTGATGAATTGTAATGGAAGATGTGCAACAGCCAGTCTTTGACCCCCGATCCAAGGTAGTCCACAGATATAAAGTTCAAATAGTAGATGATGGTGGCATATTCTTCCCAAAAGTTCTTTATTTGTAGTTACTCCATGAAAAAATGTACAAAGAGGCCCATAAAAGTGGCAATGTTTCGACTACGCAGTAGTCTTTGTCAAGCATTGACGTAGTCAAAACGTTGATACTTTTATGGGCCTGTTTGTACATTTTTTCATGGAGTAACTACAAATAAAGAACTTATGGGAAGAATATGCTGCTGTCATCTACTATTTGAACTTTCTATCCAGAGGATAGGTCATCAGTTAAAAGAAAATCTCAGGAAATCCTTTTAAGTAGTCACTGGGATTATATAGTGCCTGACAGGTAAACAAATGTGTTAAAAATGTGAGACATATTTCCTATTCAGTTCTAATACAACACTGTCTTTGTTAAAATTGATGGCCCATCCGTGGGGGTAGGCTATAAATTTTAGACTGGTGGGGGGGGGTCCTCTAATCAGCTGTGCTCTGTAGCCTCCTTATTGGTTTGGGCAGGCTGGTACCTGCAAATTCTGTACTTTCCATAGCAGTGGTGCAAAGTATTACAGTGTTGATCCGTTCACTTTAATGGACCACGGACCCTTCAAATAGCTGCTTGGCAAGGGTGCCGAATATCCATCACTTTTAACAGGCTGGATAACACCTTTATTAGATTTCACAACTTATTATATATATTTGTGAATTTTTGAGAATTCACTCTTCTCACTGAAACACCGTCACTCCCAGCATTAGACAGAAACTTAAAACTAATCTACATCTTGAACTTTCTGAACTTCTTGAAAACTTTTTATTTACTCCTTTTTATTTTTTTCAAATCTGTGAAGGTGAATTGAGAAGTTGTGTGTGGGAAAGGAGTGTAGTGATTTTACCGAACCTAACCATTGTCAGGGCTTAGAAATGCTTTAACTAGCTGCTTTAATTTGTGTGCAGTTAAGTGAAGAATGCAGACAACATGGAGACAGGACACACAGAAGAATCAAAGAGTAAGAGCGCCATTAGTTCATTTATGGGCTGTCCATGCTTTCATGCTGTGTCATTAGGGTTCTTTTATTTACTGTGCACAATGAGTATGCTAAATGATTAATAGAATCAATGCGCTACTATGGTTCTAGATATAAAATATGCAGCCTGCAGACATGGCTCTAAGCAATTTTTATATTCTACAAAAAAGACATGGCTTAGGAGGATAATAGTTGGGAACCAAAGCCTTGGCTTAAAGGAGAAGTTTCCATATATTTATGTAACACTTTTTTTTTATTATATCAAGAAAAGGCTGGGCACTCACTATATCTGGAGGTAGTGGAACTTTATTAATCCGACCATAAAATCTTAAAATCTTAAATATGTATGTGACAAGTCTGGCCAGACTAAAAGGTGATAAGCAAGAAATAAATATACAATATACAATACAAGTGTGAAGTTAAAAAGCGTAGATTCTCCAGTAGAACCCGATCTTTGAGGATAAATTTAGTTCTCGATCCAATATGCTAGATTTCACATAAGTATTTTGTAATATTTGTAGAAATAATCGCATAAAATTACCGCAACAAAAATTGTTCGTAATTATTTTCGAATTCGTCTATGCGGTTTGTGCAATGTCCATCAACAAATCAAAACTATGTCTTTCAATTGTTGAGTTGTATAGTGTTATTTAATTCGGACTGATATGTCGATTTTGCCCCCATCACAAATACTTAGTTTACCTTTATGCAGTGTGTCTACTCACGAGCCAGATCGATATGGGCGGAATCCGGTAGACGGATTCCGCCCATATCGATTTGGCTGGTGAGTAGACACACTGTACAAGCGGGATGCCACGGACCGGATTCCGCCCATATCGATCTGGCTCCTTCTACGAGGATAATTTACTGTAAGAATTTATTATATAAAGCCCAACCATGTTGTGAAAAAGCTAATTGGTCATAGCTTTTTCCGTATCATAATTTGTACTCAGCCAAGTTTATCTATGGTTGTACCTGTTGGGGCAAAACCCCCACCTCTATGATTGTCGGGGTTCCAACTGAAGTTTTGTTTATGAGCGCTCAGAGGGAGCTGACACAGGCATACTGCTGAATCAGATTCTCTCTCTCCTTTATTCCATAAAAACATACATTTTTATAACACAGATAATCACAGACAAAACTGGCACACCACCAAAGGGGTGGAAAGTGAAACTAATGATTTTGATTGGTTATTCATAAAAGGCAATACTTCCGCGCCATACTAACAGAATTAGTCTTTAATGGTTAAAAACTTCTAATAATTAAAAAGCTTCTGCTGCGTCTTATCTCAAAGTTAGTATTCGTTAGCAGCGCATCCCAAATTCAGAAAGAACATAACTCTCTCTCATATGTCAAATTCTGATAAGGAAGCGAGGGGGCTGCTTACCTTGGCCTTGCAGTTGGGAGCATTTAAATTATATACACAGAGACTTCCTACGTCCAGCCAGCTGGTTCATTAATCTTTTCACATATGTACAAGATGGAGGAAATGTTTATACAAAATGGATTCTCATCCCGCACATACCTTATGAACCATCATATCAAATAATTGCCTTCAAAAATTATAACATCCTGACTGATTTAGACATTGCCATAGCCCCAATTCTGCAATTACTGTAGTATCCTATATTGTAGCATAAAATAACCTGAATATGAGATAGTGTATAATATATGTAATATTGTACCATTTTTAGCTTTTAAACTTTCCATAACCTAAAAGAAAACAAGGCTTTTTTATAACACGTCAAGGGATTTTATTTTATGTTAGACTGACAGTGAATAAATTTGTCCTGATGATACCCACCTAATACAAGAACACTTACGCTGGGATTAAATGGCAAAATATGGTTGAACACAATTGGCAGTAAAATCATATTCATTACCTTGAAGCTTCCTATGGGAAACAAGGCAGTGGATACCCTTCCAATGTTGTTTGTGACCTTATTTGTAAGTAAGTATGGAGGTTGTGTGGCAATCCCGCAATTTTACTATAACCTTTGCACTGTATAACCCTAGTCTTACTGAGTCATTTACCTCTGCCTCTTGGACATGATCAGGACAAGTTTTCAACCTCTGGACATACAAAATGAATGTTTCTGTTCACTGTCAGTAGGCAGAAATCTTAAAAATGCTGAGGAATTGAAATGCAAAGCACAAGTATAAAACAAAACAAAAAAACTCTTTAAATGCTAGAGTTACCCATACGTAAAAGCAAACGATACTATAGAGCTGTTGGAGTCAAAGTTGATATATCAATCATCATCTTCAAGATGTTTATATATAAATGATAATTGTACTATGTATGTTCTAATATATTATTGTATTAATATGATAATATAATTGTATTATTTCTGTTCTTATTGAATTGGGTATAATGAGTGTTATGTAATTAATTTCAGTCCCTTCTTCCTTTCACCCTGAACGCATCCTGACACAATCCGTACGGTTCGTGTGAAATGTTTCTTAGTGTATCAACTGCTGACCATTGTAACAACCAACAATAATGCATGTGGTCACCTCATTAAAAGTACCTGTCCAAATAAATGTGTCCCCTGTCATTGCTCTGTTGTGTCCTGCCGTGCTTCTGGTGCTGCAAGATTGTTTTTAAAACCACCAAATATAGCAATCCAAGGGGATATGTTCAAACAACATATAAAATAAAATAAAATAAATAGCAGCAATACATGAAGGTACTATGACAGTATTAGTTCACCCTGGTCATTCAAGGCCGCATCGTCACATCTATATAGGGTATGCTGTGCCAGTAATAATTGTTATACACATATCACTAAAATCTGTGAAAGTACACCTATGTACCCATCTAGCTACAAAAAATATTGCACAAGTCCCATAAGTAGCCATACCAGTAGCTACTGTAACCTTGCAGAGAGAAATCCCCCCTAGAGGAAGCAAGGCAAAACGCGAGTCGGCGTTGGTTCACTCCTGTCCTCTGGTCTGTATTGCTCTCTTATGCTACTTTTTGCACTCATTTCTCAATTGATGATGGTTTTGTCCTTACCAGGGTATGCGGGATAGTATTCCAACTTATCAGGTTAATTCCTGTTGGGATTTCTCTCTGCAAGGTTACAGTAGCTACTGGTATGGCTACTTATGGGAGTTGTGCAATATTTTTTGTAGCTAGATGGGTACATAGGTGTACTTTTAAAGATTTTAGTGATATGTGTATAACAATTATTACTGGCACAGCATACCCTATGTAGATGTGACGATGCAGCCTTGAATAACCAGGGTGAACTAATACAGTCTGTCATAGTACCTTCATGTATTGCTGCTATTTATTTTATGTTATGTATGATTTTGTTCTACTAATACATTTTTGTGTAATATCATATGTGCGCTTTTAAATTGGTGTTTAGACAGATCCTCCGCCAGTTCTAAATGTAAGTGTGTAGAAAAATTCACGGCACTTGAAATCTTGATATGAATGAAGAAAGAAATTTTATTTTGAAATGCCACCAATAAATATCAGTTGTAAGGGGCAACGTTTCGGTCCTCCCGGACCTTGTTCACGGCCTCCAAGTAATCCTGGCACAACGCCACCCTTCCCAAATCAGGATTACTTGGAGGCTGTGAACAAGGTCCGGGAGGACCGAAACGTTGGCCCTTACAACTGATATTTACTGGTGGCATTTCAAAATAAAATTTCTTTCTTCATTCATATAAAAATTTCGAGTGCCGTGAATTTTTCTACACTATTATTTCGGAGGAAATCTCCATCACTGAGCACCGAAGATACTATACTTGGTAGAGTGCCAGCCATCATTTTTGTTAGTTCTAAATGTAAGACAGCTTCCTAGCTGTCTTACATTTAGACCTAATTTCTACACCTAAAACAGGCGTAGAAAATGGTAAATTAAACGGGAATGACACCCGTCCCCTTCCCCGCACACGCCCACAATTTTTAGACCTGCATGAGCGGGGAGAAGTCACGGATTTTAGGCGTATTTCAGATTGAAGAGCTGGAGCTGGACAATATTATTATATACAAATAAAAATGAAAATGACGTGAGGGGCACACCTGCACCTAGAAATCACATGGAAGGTCAGCCAAAACGTATGTGTAACAATAATTTTTATTAAACACACTATATGTACAGATTGTATATAAATATAAAATGAGGATCCTCAACTTTCACATAAATCAATAAGTAAATATAAAAATTAAAATATCTGTGCAACAATTTAAATTGGATTAAATGGTGCAGACTTGTTAGATGTCAAATGCACAAAGATAGAGGCGCACTGACTCTGTTTAAAGTTCTGACTATGGTCAGTGGTAGTATCCAATCTTGATTGAAAAAGTTTTCACAGCTTGTATGACTTGCTTTGCTGAAAACCCGCTCTATGTAGCTGGTATATAGTCTAATAATGCCGCACCTGTGTGGCCGGTAAAGGTGTTTGTATGAACAGTCTTTATAGTGAGGTTTTTTCACAGCCCGTATCTCTGAAACTGTTGTTAAACCGTACTTAATGTACCCACATTACTCACTGTTCTGATGCGGTACAATACCCGATCCTCCGTGCTTAGCGTAGCGTCCCACGTGTTACAGCATCGGTGGTCTGGGTTCCGGTCTGTTCTTTTTAACTGACGGGCGGATTATTAGGACAGAGTAAGCAGTGATTGAGACGCCGGGGTCAAACGTATTTGGGACCCGATGTAAATTTCGGCGTTGTTTAGTGTCTTTGATTCAAGGCACTTTGCCACTTCACCGCTTATATTCCTTTCTGTCCAATGTGTGGATAAGCGCTTCTGGAAGTTCTGTAGTGGTGCGCAGGTAAATCCGCTGCGGCTTTTTTCCTTTTTAGTTGAGACTTGTTACCAGACGCGTTTCGGAGTTGGCAGTGACTCCTTCCTCAGTGGTCAAGTCTCGTATGTTATGTGAAGGTTTATATAGGGCTAAGTCTCTCCTCTCATTGTGCATTGTTTAGACGTCATCGGGAGGTTTAGAAAACCCGGGTATGGATTTCCGAGTTCTTTGGTTTTTTATCATGACGATACCGATGTGTATATATATGTGTGGATTCAACAGTATACATAATAATCTAATAGTATGAACACATACGTGTTGGCTGGATACGATTGCGACTGTTCATTTAAATTATGAAATCCTTTATCCATACGATATAAATAATGAGGTTTAAAACAGCATACATTTTTAAAAAGGTTAATAAATTACTTCTGCACTATATGAAGATGTTCTTCGCTTACTTCTTGAGCTGTGTCTGCATGACCATCGGATGTAATTATTAAACAATTTGTCCCCATAGGTTTGTTTACCCTATGGTTTCCGATGGAAATGTATTCACAGCAAAAGCTAATAAGTGTGTTGCAATAGTATATATATATAAATATAAAATTTAGTATAAAATTTAGTAAGTACAAACCACAAGCATTATACATGTTATGGGTCGCATTAAAAAGACTATACTATATTCAGATATCAATGGACCTGTTGAGATATTATACAATAGGTAGGTTAACATATATATAATATGTTTATATATATATAAATATAGATGAAAATGGTATTAAAAATGTTAAAAATATTAAATATTATATTATTATATAGCATAGCAATTACAGTATAGATGATATATGTTGAGGGATTATCATTTGCCAGGTTAAAGCTTTAACCAGTTCCTTCTCACAAGTCTAGATCTACATCACATTGTTCTTACTGAAAGATTTTCTTGCTGAATCTATGTTGAGAATGCATTATGTACATAAAAGCACTTTGTAGGTACAAAAAGAAAATTGCTAGAATAAGATATTGAAGCATTATACATTGGCACTTTCGATAGATCTTCAGAAAAGCAAGTGGCCATATAAAATCCTCCCTTGTCTTGTGAATTTTGAAGCTTCAAAAGAAAGAAAAATATATGAAAGTGGATTCAAATTGCATTTTGCTCACTCTCTCCTTTTTCTGTTTTCTTGCAGAAGCATTTGAAATGGTAATACGGCATGCAAGGAATTACACGAACACAATGTTTAAGACTCATTACCAAAACATCTCATCTAAAACCTTTAAACTGGTCGGTGAATTATTCACAGACATTTCACTCTATGTCTTGGGTTCCGACATTAATGTGAATGATATGGTGAATGACTTTTTCGATGGCTTGTTCCCGGTAGTGTATGGCAGTTACTTGAGCCCTGGATTCAAAGAGTCAGTGGAAAGTGTAGAGTGTCTTCGACTGGCCAGACGAGACGTCAGTGCGTTTGGTCAGTATCCAAAAACAATCATGACACAAGTATCCAAGTCCTTGCAGGCTTCTCGAGTTTTCCTTCAAGCTCTGAATCTCGGCATCGAAGTGATTAATACTACTGACTATTTAAAGTTCAACAAGGACTGTGGTAAGGCACTACTGAAAATGTGGTACTGCTCCCACTGTCAAGGTCATTTACTGGCACGACCATGCGCTGGATATTGTGGGACTGTAATGCGAGGTTGCCTTTCTAGCGTTGGGGAAATAGACTCTTACTGGAACGAATACATTGCATCAATTGAGAAACTTGCCAAAGAGATGCATGGGATTTATGACCTAGAACGTGTTCTACTTAATCTGTTTTCACTCATCCAAGAAGCTGTGGTACATGTTGTAAAGAATGGAGGAAGGCTTTCCACAGCGGTAAGTCACTTCTTTATTATTACAATCGGTTTTGGAGAGGCTAATGTGAAAAATGCCCTTAAAACCAATAGCCAAATCCCAACAGTAGAGATTTTTTATATAAGTTGCTTCGCCTGAGTGGGTCCATTACATGGCTGCATAACTGTGCAGAGTCTATTATTGTCTTGTAAATTAGCATTGGTATCTTATATGGTGCTGTTGCATGTTTCAGCATATGTAGTAAATAGAAGACTATTACTCAAACCTGAGAACATAAAAACTCAAACTAACAGGTACCTCTGTTTCTGATGAGCTAGTGGCTCTATGAACCTTAAAGGGTTATTCCTGTTTGGATGTGGCCCATATCCTGATATATACCATAGATGTCCGATAGATGCAGGTTTCATCTATGGAACCATCTCCAATCTCAAGTATCTTCTGCTGCCAAGAATCAAGAGGTGGCCACACTAGCAAGACTCTTTCCATTTGTTTCTATGAGAGTCCCAGATAAAACCAAGGAAGCACACTTGGCTAATACGTGAAGTTCAATATAAGTGAATTGACAAAGCAGCCACCTCTCCAGTCCTGTTGGCTCAAGTTGAGATCCCATCCAGACATGAGACCTGCACCTATTGGACATCTATGGCTGGAAAACTAAGCTATCCAATGTGTGCGTTTCACTGGAAACGTATATAATTGGCTTGAGCCAAGCAGTACATCAGATTAGAGGTAAGTAAAGCCTGTTAAGTAAAACCTATTAGCGGTCTAAGTAGTACCTGTCTGCAATACCATTATGGTGCTAGATCTGCAGTGTCCCAGACCTGGGGGTATTTGCATTTGTTATGTAATGTCATGTTTTGCATTGACATGTAAGTATACCAGCATACAAACATATTGGTGGCAGGGGCAGGGTTAACCACCCCATTCTTCCCTTTTGTGTGGGAGTGGGCTGGTCCTACTTCCTTCCAGCAGGGGACGTTCTAGTTTAACCAGTGTGGAGGAAGGCAGGACAGTTAAGAGCTTCTACTCCAAGGTTCTAAGTGAACAGCAAGAGATCCCATTCTCCTGAGACCATTACTCCAGAAAAACTGCAAGAACAACATTATACCTTAGAAGCTACAGAATTGATAGTCAGCAGAGTGTCCAGAAAGTAGCAGCTTTACAGACTCAGGCTGCAGGTGTGGGAATACGGTTTAGACACCCATTACTTAAATAACAGGCCAGACCAACTCCAAGCCTGCATTGCACAGTGGGCACCTATATCCACAAGTGCCAGCATACTTCTGTTAGCCAGAAGTGCAAGAGGGAGAGTTATAAGCAACATAGCATACCTGAAGTGTATTAATCTCCACTTATCCAGCCACCATACCTCTTCATCTAGGGACAGAAATTGCCTTTTGCACAAACTACTGCTGGATATACTACAGGTTTTATTCTTTTACTTTTGGCCTAATTCTTCAAACCACCTTTCCACTGCACCGATCCCCAGGGAGCAATGGCCTAACAGAGTACATCGTGACACATCTCATCAGGGCCATTACCACTCCCATCCTCTGCACTGGCTCACTGCACATGTACAGTATTATACTTCTTATATGGGCCACGATGAGCTGCACCGTTGATTTTAAAGTGGCGTTGTCTCTGACCCCTAAAAAGGTCCTGTTTGCAGCATAAAAAGTTATTCCGTGACTCCTGCTGCTTTCTGACCTGTATATTTAAGAACCGGTTTTATCTGTATTAATTATGTCTGTGGTAACAGGTATCTCAAGTGAGGAAACTTTTTGAAGCCTTCATATGCTGGGCATTTAAATGTTATTGCAGAATACTGTTGCATAAAAGTGGATTAAATAATAAGCAGGGAACAGTTAGGATGACAAGTATGATGAGCTACAGAGAACATATGTTAAGGGCAGTACAGTATCTAGGCTGCAAAGAATTACATTTTTGAGTCTTTTCATTTTTAATTTCAGTTTTTATGTTGAAGTGTCTTTATCAGTGAACAAAGACCTGAGGATTCATGATTCTTATTTGCCCACTTCTCTCACTAGATTTCTTAACCCCTCTTAAAGAACACCTTCATATCACTTAGAAGAAGAAAAGAATCGCATGTAGAAAGTCAGAACTGAACTTCAGTGGTGCTAGTGTAATAGGTGTCTTAGATCTTATGCTTACCTTCTTTGCATTTGCCTTCTCCAGCGCCCACATGCCTCCTATGCCATGGTCACTTGAAGTTCTTCTCACTCAGTCTTTCACATTTCTTACCCCAGTATTCTCATGCTTTATGCATTTACTGTAGTTCACATTACTTACTAAACTACTTCTCTTCTGACATTATATCCATCATTTTACAAGCTACAAATCTAGTTCCCTCTTATTCCACCTCAACTCCTGCAAGAGTTCTTCACCCTCACTGCACTTTAAATCCTGATTCTACAACTTTTCATTACTTTCATAGAATATTTCATCATTAATGCCATTCTAGACACTTGACACCTACATCGCTCATAGGCGATAGCACCAGCAAAGACAGGTATTGCAGGGCACTCTGACATAACTGAGAGCACAGTCAACTGCTGTCAGAATAGCTGCAGGTGAAACTCGAAAAATTTGAATATCGTGCAAAAGTTCATTTATTTCAGTAATGCAACTCAAAATTTGAATTTTGTGAAAAGAGTCAATATTCTAGGCCCAAAGTGTCACACTCTAGTCAGCTAATTAATTTATACCCCATAAGCAAAGGGTACCTGAGATTGTGACTTTGGGGTTTTCATAAGCTGTAAGCCATAATTATCCAAATTAAATGCAAGCATTATATATGTACAAAGTCCTCACTCTGATGTAATAAAATCTGAGACTCTTAGCCAATATATTTTGATCAAAACACATCTGTGCCCACCTACCCAGCGCCAAGGTGGTCTCAGGTCAGGCAGGTCCTACGTTAAACCTACCTATGCCATAGGGCTTCTATGTTCAGGAGCGCAGACTCCGCACATATGGTGTGCTGCTCCTAGTCACCTCCATGTGCATCCAGCAACCAATGGGAGGAGGAGCGAGCACAGCCATATGTACCACCTAATCAAGGCGCTCTGTTTGAAAAGTGGAGCGCATTCACACATGAAGGTGTCACTCCCTCAAGCATATACTACATAATAAACAAAAATCACAGAAAAGACAAAGATAAAAAAAACCTGCACGATATGATAAATAAATATGCGGATGTCCCTGGCCATATTTATGAAAAAAAAAACACAGAAAAAAAAGATAATAATGCACTAACAAAATAGATGCAAGCATTATATATGAACTAACTCCTCACTCTGATGTAATAAAATCTGAGACTATATGTGCAGAGTCTGCGCTCCTGAATATAGATGTCCAATGTAGGTTTATCATAGGACCTGCCTGAGACCACCTTGGAGGGGATAGGTGGGCACAGATGTGTTTTGATCAAAATATATTGGCTAAGAGTCTCAGATTTTATTACATCAGAGTGAGTGCTCAGTCCATATATAATGCTTGTATCTCATATGTTAGTTTCACCTTTTAAGTTGCATTACTGAAATAAATTAACTTTGCACGATATTCAAATTTTTTGAGTTTCACCTGTAGATCTGACACCTGCTGTGCTACCATGAAGACCTAGATCCTGCTCATTGAGTGGCAGTGCCATTAGCCAAGTTGGAGCTGCCCAGCAGGCACCTTTTGACCATTGTTAAGTGACAGAATGAATACCGATGAGCCTAACTACACTGTACGGGAAGCAATTTCTGCTGGTTGCACTAATCAAACTGCAGGTTGAACATGAATATTACAGATTAATTAAGTAACTGGAAAACATGACCAATCACAAAAGCAACACAGTTCTTTTCATCTTACTTATTATCTATCTGTTTGTCTATCTCTCTCTGTCCATATGTTCCATTGGGCAGACACATAACTATGAAGATGCGACCACGTGGCACGGTCATGTCACAATTGTGACGTGGCTGTGTTGCGTTCCAGTACCTCGTAGCCGGAAGGGCTGTAGAGAGCTCTAATTAAACTAATGAAGACGGCACTGGTAAGTGGGTCTTTATAGTTATTGGCAGAGAGGTATTGAAGGTGCGGGGTGGCCATTAACAATACAGATCTACTGAACTGTGCAGTCTTCATTAGTTTAATTAGATCTTGCTATGAGCTTTCCAGCCATGAGGTACCGGAACGCAGCACAGCTGGGTCACAACTGTAACACTACTGCGCCATGTGGTTGCCCCCTAAAAAATGGGCCCTCGCAGAGTAATTTCCCTACATTGGCACTTAAGGCTATTCCCTACATATGGCATTTGAGGCTATTGGTGTCCACTGTGTAATGCAGGCTTGAAGTCAGTCTGGCCCGAATGTTATTTAGGTGATGGATGTTTAAACTGTATTCCCTCAACTGCAGTAGGGTCTGAAAAGCTGTGACTTGCTGATCATTCTACTCACTTTCAACACTGTAGCTTCTTAGCTATATGGATGTTCCTGCAGTCTCACTGGAGAATTTATGAACACCAAACACTGCAATTTCCCCAAAACAATTACTGATGCACCATATATCCCCCCCTTTTTTTTAAAAAAATATGAAAATAAAATAACCAGCAAAGTCTGTATCTTACTAAAGTGACTAAATGTGTGGGATCCTGGACTGATTGCAAAGAATAAGACACAACTCGGCAGAAAACAACCAGCCGCAAGGTAAATTAAACACAATATAATAAGGGATCTCCATAAACATGCATGCTTGGATCACCTGATTTCAGTATGGCATAAGTGGCTGTCAGACATCTCAGACATGGTTTATTTTCTCAGGAAACAAAATAGTTATTTAGGGGCACATTTATTAAGAGCGGCCAGTTCTAAATGTAAGACATCTTCTGCTGTCTTACATTTAGACCTTTTTCTACACCTAAAACAGACATAGAAAATGGTAAATGAGACGGGCCTGCCAGCCCATCCCCTTCCCCACTTACACTGCGCCCACAATATTAAACCTGGCATGAACGGGAAAAGTCGCAGATTGCGGCACAGCTAAACGCTGCGCCTGAAATACAACTAATTTAGCCATATTTTACAATGTTAAATTACCCCCTAAGACCTTTTGCACACGACCGTGGGCCAGCCGCATGCGGATCGCGACCCTACTCACTTGAATGGGGTTCACGATCCGTCCGTTCCGCAAAAAGATAGGACAAGTTCTATCTTTTTGCGGAACGGAAGCACAGAACGGAACCCCACGAAAACACTCCGCAGTGCTTCCGTTCTGTGGTTGTGTTCCGTTCTGCACCGCATCTCCGGATTTGCGGACCCATTCAAGTGCAATACGGCCACGGGGGACACACGTTCGTGTGCAAGAGGCCATAGTCTGCTCTTTCTGAATTCAGTTGTACACTGAGATATAAGTGACTGACAGCTATGTCTGTATACATACTTACATAGAAAATACTATCAATAACTGATAGGATTGACCCCATGTACAGCTGAACAAAAAGAGCTGAGATTTAACTAAAAAAAAATTACAAGTTCTACTCGATCTTTTCCCAAAACTATTTATCAATCTGCTCAGCTCCTCCAGCTGTATGTGATGCTGCCTACTGTTAGGCCAACATGTTAAGTGTGATACATTTTACTTTAACTCAAAGCCATCACAAAAGAGTTAGGCGCCAGTATGGATTCTCCATGTGTGTTGACTACCTGGCTACTGGGATTTGTCTAGCTCTTTGCTTCCAGGTGTGACCATATTTTAAAAACTATTCTATAATTCCATATCCAGCTTTGCTCTAAGTGGCCCACAAAATGAGAAATGTGGGGAAATATCCTTGTTTAAAAATTAACTTTTATACGATATACATTAAAATATACACCTAGGATGTATCACAAAACGAAACATATAGTTAAGGGGTACTCTGGTGTCGACCCCACTGCTGGCAGGAAGGAAAAGGCACTCCTTAACACTGATGCGCCTGTATGTGCGCTCAAAATGTTACCAAACCAACACACACAAACAACATATATTGAGGTTCAAAAATAAGTACCCCACTTCTGGTAGAGCAAGGAAAAAATGTGTTACTGCCGCGCCTGTGTAGACGCAGGCAGTCTTACCTTACCGACCAGGTGACTAGGATCAGCACGGCAGGGGACCAGGCCTGATGAAAAGGAGTATAGACAGGAGTAGTAGTCATGGAAATAGCGGTACTGTGCCCTATATAACCCTATATTCTTGGTAGGAATGGGGCCTATTTTCCTGCTACCTGTCTATACAGAGCACTCGCCCTGAGAAGGGCGACCCCGTCCGGATGCCTGTCCCTAGTTAGGACCTGAACCCTAGAATACAAAGCAGAACAAAAATAAATACTATAGTGACTACAAGCCTCCCGACGTGGCACGTTTCTGTCGTGTCGACTCCTCAGGGGGATTTAGAACAAGTAGAGACAAAAAGGCAGAAAACCGCTCTATGACCGCAGGTAACAGTTTAGTATACACTGCGGTTAAGCGGTAGCTTGGAACACTAGACTCAAAAAATAATCAAGTTCAGAGTCTAGGGGCAGGCATCCGTGGTGCTGGATCGCCATGCTGCAGAGGAATAGATACTTCTCCGCTTTTCAGTGTGGGAGGATATGGTGGTCCTCAGTATGGTGGTGTCCCTGTCATTAAGGGGGTTCCTCAACCTATACCAGCCACCCTGACACATACCTTGGTGAAGTTTAAATACATCGCCAGCGCGCCTCTTGCTGGGAGACCGCCCTGTCAGCACCTGCGTCGGCGTGTGACGTCACGCGCATGCGCCTCGACGCACAACACGCCGCTGCATGTGCCACATGATTGCGGCGGCCAATCAGATCCGGAGGCGGAGGGAGATAGCGGTTACCCTGGAGACTATGTCAACAGGAAGTAACCTCACAGTACATCCCTAAATAGAGACGTCCGTGACAACGCTGTGATATGAAGTCGCAGCAAAATAAAGCCGATATTTCTTGCATGATACCAGCAACATGATTACAATATAGGGAACTGGACATATTACCAAGAGTTTAACGAGTGTTTGGAATAAAGAGATGTCGCATGCATATACATGTTATCATAAGGAAGAAAATACCTTCATGATTAAGGGCATAGACTCCAATGCAGGAATATATAGATTATCATCGCCAATATGGACATCATCACTGTTATTGGAGATACTACCCCGCACTTTATATGAAGCACCCGAAATCCAGCCTTTCATTTAGGCCTAGGGGTGCAGATGTTTTAAGTTGAAAAATCCATCGAGATTCTTGTTGCAGCAGGCACCTGTCCCAATTACCTCCTCTCACAGGCGGTTTGACCAAGTCAAAACCCAGGAATTTTAGGGAAGGTTTTCCATTGTGTACAGTGTGTACATGTTTCGAGATAGGGGTATCTCGTTTGTGAGAGATGTCCCCCAAGTGCTCCCCTATCCGCCTCCTGAATTCACGTATCGTTTTACCCACATATTCAATCCCACATTCACACTGGATCCGATAGATGACCCCTCTGGATTTACAGTTAATGAAATGTGGGATTGAATATGTTTTCTTGGTGACATTGCTCACAAACGACTTGGTGACGTCTATGCGTTTGCATGCTATACAATTCCCACATCTATAGCATCCCACACTCCTAGTTCGCAACCAGGTGGTTTTGGTGCGATCAGGTGCATAGTGACTATGCACGAGTTTGTCGCGTATGTTCGATCCTCTGCGATAGGTAATTTGTGGTTGGTCACCCAAGACGTCTTTTAGGTCAGGATCCATTTTGAGAATTTGCCAATGGCGTCCTAAAATCTGCCTCACTTGTTTGGACCCCCTATCAAATTTGGCAATCATTCTCGTGACCCTAGTTGGCGGGAGAGATGGTTGATTAGATGTGAGCAATGGGCCTCTTGGTCGAGACAGGGCTGTCTGGTACGCCGATCTCAAAACATGGTCGGGGTATCCCCTGGACAAGAATCTACTCCTCATATCCGCTGCTTGATTGACAAAATCACGTTTGTCAGAGCAGTTTCGTCTCAGACGTAGGTATTGACCCCTAGGAATTCCTGTCCTGAGTGGGAGAGGGTGGTTGCTCTCCCACCTCAGGAGGGAATTCGTAGAGGTAGCCTTCCTGTAGATTGATGTATCCAGTTCCCCCCTCCCATTCTTGGAGATTTTTATATCGAGAAAGGGCAAGGTGGTGGGGTGGGACTCACTAGTGAAGCGCATACCAATCTTGTTATGATTAAGATGCTGGACAAAGGCTTCAAAGGTCCCATAATCACCATTCCAGAGAATAAATATGTCGTCGATGTATCGCGCCCACAGACCAATCTCGTACGTCTCCAGGGCTTCATCCTCCTTGAATACGATGGTCTCCTCCCACCAGCCCAGGAATAGATTGGCATACGATGGGGCACAGGGGCTCCCCATCGCTGTACCCCTGAGCTGGTGGTAGGTCCTCCCATCAAAGGTGAAAAAATTACGTGTAAGCGTAAACTCAAGCAGACGTAGGACAAATTGGCTGTGGGCGCGATACTGACAACCCCGTGATCGGAGAAAGTGTTCTACTGCGTTGAGACCCAGGTTGTGTGGTATAGATGAATACAGAGCCTCAACGTCAATACTGGAAAGGAGACATGTATCCTCCAATGTCAGCCCCTCAAGACGCTTCAAGAGGTCAGTGGTGTCTCTGACATGGGAGGGGAGAGCCGTGACAAACGGTGCCAGTACCCGGTCGATATAAATACCCAGATTCTGGTTAAGGTTGTCCACCCCCGATACAATAGGTCTCCCCTTTAAGGGGGTGACCCCCTTGTGCACCTTGGGGAGGCTATAGAAGGTAGATTTCCGAGGGTGCAAAGGGAACAGAAAGGCAAATTCATCAGCGGAAATGATGTTATTAGCTTTGGCTTCTTCCAAAATATTTTTAAGTTCACGCCTATAGCCCTCAGTGGGATCACTATGTAGTACTTCATACGTCCCTGAATCAGATAGTATATTCCTACACATATTCACATATTGCGCCGAGTCCATGACCACGACATTCCCCCCCTTGTCAGCGGGTTTAATGACGATTTGGTGGTCGTCAGCTAGTGATGAAATAGCAGTGGTCACAGACTCGGCGCAGTTGGAATGATGTGTGGACACCTTGAGATCCTCAAGGTCCTTAGTAACCATATTAAGGAATACATCTATACAAGAAAGTTCATTCGCAGTGGGTGGCATCTTTGTACTCTTTACTTTTAAATTTGTGAAAGGACCGTTGCCCAGAGGGTTGTCCTCATTGGAATCTAGGGACTGCAGGATTTTTACATCCTTGAGTAATTCCATGGGGATCCCTAACTCAAGGCATTGACGGCGGTCCATGAGTCTGAAATGTTTGTGCCACCTTAATTTGCGAATAAATAGATTGACGTCTTTAACAGACGAAAATCTATCGAATTTTGGGGTAGGCACAAAGCTAAGACCTAATTCAAGAGCCTTAATTTCCTCAATGTTTAGAACACGTGAGGAAAGATTTAGGACTTGTGGTCCCAAGACTAATTCGGAGGTTTCTGTATGCGGTTGCGTAGCGGATATTCCGTATTCTGGTTGAACTGGCCTAAAAAACGATTGTCCTGGCCTCTATACGTGCCCCGACCTCTACCTCTCCTATACCTACCCCTATTAGGATGTTGACTCACTTTAGGGGCAGTTTCTCTCTCAGAGTCGGATAGATCAGTTTCAGTAGAAGATCTCTCAGAATTGCTTGGTACCGTATCTCTTCTTGTGTTACTAAGAGAGGAATAAATGCGATTTTCTTTAAAGTCTGAGAGATCTCTAATAAACTGTCGATGTTTCCTTTCTTTAAGATGGTATTGGTATTTTTCTAGGGTAAGTTGGAGCTGCTTTTCTTTATTCTGAAATTCCGCCTCTTGTGAAAAAGTCTGCACTACCTCTGTATATTCTGTCAGTTTCTGACTGAGGGTGGCTAGGTTAGCTCTCTCTTCATCCAGCAGAAGCCTCATCAACCTGAGGGAACTAATAGTAGCTTCTTGCTCCCATTTGGTTAGAAAGCCAGGATGTTGTCGTAAGCGAGCCGCTGGGAGGAGAGAGATACGTAGCCCCCTTGGAACAATGTTATTTTTAATATAGTTGTCTAAACTTTGCACCTCCCACCAGGACGTAATCTGTTCTTTGTAGACCTGAGTGAGGTCTGAAAAAGCGGTTTGAAAAGATGGTAAATACTTTTTTTGGGTAAACTGTTTGTCCGAAAATATATCCTTGGCCTCATGCAACCAGTTCTCTGCATCAAACCCTGTCGCCAGGAATCCTGCCATATCAGTAGGAAAAGATAATATCTGATTGAGACTATTGGTGAAAACAGTCCCACTGATATTTCAAGATTGACAAAGCTCTAAGTGGCCCACAAAATGAGAAATGTGGGGAAATATCCTTGTTTAAAAATTAACTTTTATACGATATACATTAAAATATACACCTAGGATGTATCACAAAACGAAACATATAGTTAAGGGGTACTCTGGTGTCGACCCCACTGCTGGCAGGAAGGAAAAGGCACTCCTTAACACTGATGCGCCTGTATGTGCGCTCAAAATGTTACCAAACCAACACACACAAACAACATATATTGAGGTTCAAAAATAAGTACCCCACTTCTGGTAGAGCAAGGAAAAAATGTGTTACTGCCGCGCCTGTGTAGACGCAGGCAGTCTTACCTTACCGACCAGGTGACTAGGATCAGCACGGCAGGGGACCAGGCCTGATGAAAAGGAGTATAGACAGGAGTAGTAGTCATGGAAATAGCGGTACTGTGCCCTATATAACCCTATATTCTTGGTAGGAATGGGGCCTATTTTCCTGCTACCTGTCTATACAGAGCACTCGCCCTGAGAAGGGCGACCCCGTCCGGATGCCTGTCCCTAGTTAGGACCTGAACCCTAGAATACAAAGCAGAACAAAAATAAATACTATAGTGACTACAAGCCTCCCGACGTGGCACGTTTCTGTCGTGTCGACTCCTCAGGGGGATTTAGAACAAGTAGAGACAAAAAGGCAGAAAACCGCTCTATGACCGCAGGTAACAGTTTAGTATACACTGCGGTTAAGCGGTAGCTTGGAACACTAGACTCAAAAAATAATCAAGTTCAGAGTCTAGGGGCAGGCATCACAAAAGAGTTAGGCGCCAGTATGGATTCTCCATGTGTGTTGACTACCTGGCTACTGGGATTTGTCTAGCTCTTTGCTTCCAGGTGTGACCATATTTTAAAACCTATTCTATAATTCCATATCCAGCTTTGGGCTGAATTTACATGAACGTTCACAGTAATGTTTGATCTTAGTCATTCCCCGATTGTTTTTGCTGCTGTATGGGGATGAATAATCTATGCTACGATCATTGGTGCCCCATACAGTTTCATTTGTTTGCAGCAGCACATCACTGTTTACACATAGCGACGTGCTGCCTTCAAAACATGAGTTTTCGTGCTGCTTAAATAGATTATCCGACAAAAGGGCGTTTGGCGGTTGATTGTCCACAGGGCAGTTATTGGGTATGAGGGTTTGTAAAAAAAACATTTAGTTCCGATAATTGGCCAAATCATGTATATCTATCATCTTTCTTTCAAAGTGACATAATTCCTTCAAATAATAGGATAGATGTTATGTTACATCGCTACCTTTGTTACCAAAAGCTTACTCCGATAACAAGGAACCTTACTTAAAATGTGCAGTTGTAGTGGATGGTAGTGGTAGTGGCCCTGATAAGATGGTATGTCACACTGTGCTCTCAGGCCGTGGGGATCGGTGCACTGCAAAGGTGATTTAAAGACTCAGACCAGAAGTAAAAGAATAAAAGTTTTTCTTTGCTTAGTGAAAAATATAACTTTTAGTACATCCAGCAGTAGTTTGGACAAAGTGCAATTTGATGAGGTATGGTGGTTGGATAAGTGGCAGTTAATGGCACCCCTGATGTACTATCTTGCTGATGTCTCTTCCTTGACTTTCTGGCTAACAGCTGTAAGTTGGCACTTGTGGCTATAGGTGTCCACTGTGTAATGCAGGTTTGGAGTTGGTCTGGCTTGGATGTTATTTAGGTGATGGGTATCTGAACTGTATTCCTTCAACTGCAGCAGGATATATAAAGTTGTGACTTGCTGGTCACTCTGCTATCAATGCTGTAGCTTCTAAGGTACACTGGTGTTCTTGCAGTCTCTCTGGAGTAGTGGTCTACCAGTATAATTAGTTCTTTTGATGGACCCTAACACTCTGGGAGTAGGAGTAATTGAACATGCTTCCTTCCTCCTCTTTCCTACTGTAGCTAGAACTCCTCCCTACTGGCTAGAAGTCGGACCAGTCCATTCCTGCAAAGGGGGAAGGAATGAGATGGTTAGTCCTATTGCTAATGCCAACCATCCTTTATCTTTTGGTTTACAGGGTATGAAAAACATGTTGATATGAACATAAAAATCATTGCAGATATCCCCAGGTCTGGTGTCATGGGGGTACAAAAAAAGAAAATCTCAACAGTTGCCTTCTTTCTTTTTTTTCTTTTTTTTTTGCTTTGTAGCTTTTTTTTATTTTACTTCAACTTTGTTCATGCATTTTGTTTTTGTTCGATTATGAGTCACTCTGAGACTTGTTCCTAAAGTTCTTTGACACATTGGCAGAAAGAAACTATTAAAAAAGAGCTAGGCTTCCGTGGTGTCAAAATCTGCACATTTGGACCATCTGCCACTGCATTATAAATACCATCTATTAAAATGAAAATGCTCGCTCTGTTTCTGGATTGAAGTGTTTTGAACCTTTGTATGCTCTGGTTTGTTTTATTGTACAGTGGTTGGTGTCTTTTTAATCAGCGGCAGACATCATTGTGGAATACAGAGATGCAGGCCGAGCATTATCTCTAATGAGGCAATCTGTCTGCTTAGATCCTGTATTGTACGCTAAACACTGCTTTCAATAATCATATGTACTGCATCACCAAGGGATGAAATATTGTCTTGCGGCTCTAGCATCTAATCGATAACGCCCCCCCCCCCCCACCCCGGATTGATGTTTTAAGAATATCTGAAGCAAAGTCGTTACTTGCAGTTACAATGCTGAGGCATTTTCCCCTTATGTGCGGCGCCGTACATTCATTACATTTCTCTACTTCTTTTTTTTTTTCTAGTCTTCATTGGAAAAACAACAATTTAACCAGCTTTGATTTATCAAAGTCAGGACAGAGTTTTTATCAGCAAGATGATTAAACAAAGTGTCACATTGTCAGTGTGTAGGGAAAAAACTTAAACATGGTTGTGATTTACCGTGCTGATGTTACATTATCTTTTAATGTGTTTTATGCTATTCTACACAAATTTCAGCCGTTATGGGATCAAGGCTATTTTATGATTACAATCAGAAAGAGAACATGGCGTCTAGTAGGTTCTGGCAGTTGTAAAATGATCTGGGATTTCCGTGTTCCTCGTGTGATGATCCTCCTGGGCTTCAAGAAGAACAGCCAGCTCCCCAGAAAGACCAAACTAATCACACTGAAACAACCCATCAATGCCTATTTTATGCATATTTTTGTAAGCATACCCCTCCAAGCAGTCCTTCAAAAAATAGCAGAGCTATTGGCATGATGGCATAGGCTTAAATTTAGACTAGAAGCAAGCCTTTCAAGTGATCTGTGCAGGTCCTATCTCAGAGCAGCATGTCATAGAAGGAGAGAAACTTAACTTGTGATATATAGGAATGCATAATTTGGAGCAGGGGTTTTGAGTAAAAAGAAAAGAAAATACTGACAGGACTCCTAGGAGAGATATCAAGGGTCCTGATTTTCCTACATAGGATGATTGACAGCTTTCTCTGTATTATTGTGGGTATCCTGTCCGAGAGAGGCAATCAGGACTCTTGCTATCTCTCCTAGGAGTCCTGTCATGATTTACTCTGCTTTTTACTCAAAAATCTTTCTTCACATTACATTTATACAGAGATCGGGTTCTCTTCTTCTGTTATATCCTGATCTCAGATAGAACAGCAAAAGTTGCCTGACAGGTTTGTTTTCAGTTCAAAGGATACATATTAATCCAGCAAATATTGAAGTAGAAAATTTGAAAACAAGGATCTATAAGCATCCACAAAATGGTGTTTTCTTACACATTTTAAACCATCCTCGACATAGCATACCCATATACTTAATTAAAATCTACTCAAACTAACGTGAACCGAGATAATGTCATGTGTATATATGTGTGTGTATATATATACAGTTGCAAAAAAAAGTATGTTAACCCTTTGGAATGATATGGATTTCTGTACAAATTGGTCATAAAATGTGATCTGATCTTCATCTAAGTCCCAACAATAGACAATCACAGTCTGCTTAAACTAATAACACACAAATAATTAAATGTTACCATGTTTTTATTGAACATGCTATGTAAACATTCACAGTGCAGGTGGAAAAAGTATGTGAACCCCTAGACTAATGACATCTCCAAGAGCTAATTGGAGTGAGGTGTCAGCCAACTGGAGTCCAATCAATGAGATGAGATTGTAGGTGTTGGTTACAGCTGCCCTGCCCTATAAAAAAAACACACACCAGTTCTGGGTTTGCTTTTCACAAGAAGCATCGCCTGATGTGAATGATGTCTTGCACAAAAGAGCTCTCAGAAGACCTATGATTAAGAATTGTTGACTTGCATAAAGTCTGAAAGGGTTATAAAAGTATCTCCAAAAGCCTTGCTGTTCATCAGTCTATGGTAAGACAAATTGTCTATAAATGGAGAAAGTTCAGCACGGCTGCTACTCTCCCTAGGAGTGTCTGTCCTGTAAAGATGACTGCAAGAGCATAGCGCAGACTGCTCAATGAGGTGAAGAAGAATCCTAGAGTGTCAGCTAAAGACTTACAAAAGTCTCTGGCATATGCTAACATCCCTGTTAGTGAATCTACGATACGTAAAACACTAAACAAGAATGGATTTCATGGGAGGATACCACAAAGGAAGCCACTGCTGTCCAAAAATAAAACATTGCTGCACGTTTACAGTTTGCACAAGAGCACCTGGATGTTCCACAGCAGTATTGGCAAAATGTTCTGTGGACAGATAAAACCAAAGTTGAGTTGTTTGGAAGAAACACACAACACTATGTGTGGAGAATAAGAGGCACAGCACACTAACATACCTCATCCCAACTGTGAAGTATGGTGGTGGGGGCATCATGGTTTGGGGCTGCTTTTCTGTGTCAGGGCCTGGAGGGATTTCTATCATCAAAGGAAAAATTAATTCCCAAGTTTATCAAGACATTTTGCAGGAGAACTTAAGGCCATCTGTCCACCAGCTGAAGCTCAACAGAAGATGGGTGTTGCAACAGGACAACGACCCAAAGCATAGAAGTAAATCAACAACAGAATGGCTTAAACAGAAGAAAATACGCCTTCTGGAGTGGCCCAGTCTGAGTCCTGACCTCAACCTGATTGAGATGCTGTGGCATGACCTCAAGAAAGCGATTCACACCAGACATTCCAAGAATATTGCTGAACTGAAACAGTTCTGTAAAGAGGAATGGTAAAAAATGTACTCCTGAACATTTGGTTGAAGTTATTGCTGCCAAAGGAGGTTCAACCAGTTATTAAATCCAAGGGTTCACATACCTTTTCCACCTGCACTGTGAATGTTTACATGGTGTGTTCAATAAAAACATGGAACAATATCACCTGACCCAAGAGAGAGTCACAAGAACCACCCCATAAATGCACATCCGACAATCAGTCAATATCAAAACTATAACGTTTATTAGACACACCAACAAACACACATTAAATGGTTTGTTGGTGTGTCTAAAAAACTTTATATTTTTGATATTGACTGATTGTCGGATGTGCATTTATGGGGCGGTTCTTGTGACTCTCTCTTGGGTCAGGTGATATTGTTCCATGGTTTCTTTACCACCCCTTGCACTCCGTGTATTATTTGGTGTGCCCCCTGATTTCTGAATTCCATTCAATAAAAACATGGTAACATTTAATTCTTTGTGTGTTATTAGTTTAAGCAGACTGTGATTGTCTATTGTTGTGACTTAGATGAAGATCAGATCACATTTTATGATTAATTTGTGCAGAAATCCATATCATTCCAAAGGGTTCACATACTTTTTCTTGCAACTGTGTATATATGTGTGTGTGTGTGTGTGTGTGTGTGTGTGTGTGTGTGTGTGTGTGTGTGTATATATATATATACACACACACTTAAAACCAGAAGTTTACATACACTATATAAAAAGACACTTATGCATGTTTTTCTCAATATATGATATGAAATCAGAATACACCTTTAATGTTTTTGGTCAATTAGGATTACCATAATTATTATTATTTGCCAAATGACAGAATAATGAGAGAGATAATGTTTAAGGCACTTTTATTACTTTATGCAATGTCAAAAGTTTACACACACTAAGATTACTATGCCTTTAAACAATTCTGGACTGTCCATATGATGATGTCATGTGTTTGGAAGCTTCTGTTAGGATTGTTCGCAACATCTGAGTTAATTAGAGACACACCTGTGGATGTATTTAAATGCACACCTGAAACACACTGCTTCTTTGTGTAGCATCAAGGGAAAGTCTAAAGAAATCAGCCAAGATATCAGATAAGAGAATTCTGGACTTGCACAAGTCTGGTTCAACCTTGGGTGCAATTTCAAGATACCTGAAGGTGCCTTGTTCATCTGTACAAACAATTATATGCAAGTACAAACAAGATGGGAAAGTCCAGCCATCATACCGCTCAGGAAGGAGACGGGTTCTGTGTCCCAGAGATTAACGTGCTTTGGTCCAAAATGTGCATATCGACCCAAGAGCAATAGAACTTGTGAAGATAATGGCGGAAGCTGGTAAGATTGTGTCAATATCCACAGTGAAATGATTACTGTATCAACAGAATCATGAAAGAAGTCATTACTCCAAAAGAAACCTTAAAAAGCCAGATTAATGTTTGCAAATGCACACAGGAACAAAGACCTACATTTTTGGAGACCTGTCCTGTAGTCTGAGGTAACTACAATTGAAATTTTTGGCAATAATGACCATCGTTACGTTTGGAGGAAAAAGGGAGAAGCTTGGAAGCCTAAGAACACCATCCCAACTGTGAAAAACGTGGGTGGCAGCATCATGTTGTGGGGTTGTTTTTCTGCAGGAGGGACTGGTGCACTTCACAAAATAGATGGCATCATGAGGAAAGAAGACTATGTGGAAACACTGAAGCAACATCTCCAGACATCAGCCAGGAAGTTAAAGCTTTGGCGGAAATGGGTTTTCTAAATGGACAATGACCTGAAGCATACTGCCAAACTGGTTACAAAATGGCTTAAGGATAACAAAGTCAAAGTTTTGGAGTACCCATCACAAAGCCCTAAAAATTTATGGGCAAAGCTAAAAAAGGCAGGTGCGAGCAAGGGGGACCAACAAACATGGCTCAGTTATATATATATGTTATATTGGATATAATATATATATTGGACTGCACTCCAAACGGTTCTTCAGTAAAACAGTAGGTTGTTTTTATTCACCCATGTGGTGGCAATAAGCAACGTTTCGGCTCTACATGAGCCTTTCTCAAGCCTTGAGAAAGGCTCATGTAGAGCCGAAACGTCGCTTATTGCCACCACATGGGTGAATAAAAACAACCTACTGTTTTACTGAAGAACTGTTTGGAGTGCAGTCCGATTTTTTCACTGTCTATAAGTGGGTAAGCTCCAGTTGCCATACTTGGACTTTGCACCCTCTTTTCCTGTTATGGTGGTGCTGCCAATAGTTTTTTCATCATATATATATATATATATATATATATATATCAATAAAATGAAATCATGTAGAGTTGACGGTTGACTCTGAGGTCACCCAATGATGTAATAAGAACATTTTTTACATTAATAAGATGTTAAAAAATATTTCATATGTTTTAATATAGCAATGGCTCCTGTATTAAAATAGATTGCATCTATGTAAATCATATCACTAATGACTTGCCTATAGGGGCAGACTGGAAACTTAAAGTGCCCCTGGAAAAAATACTAAAAGTGGCCGTTTTGTAGTCTTGTCCAAGTTGATGGAAGGCAGGGCCAACACAAGTAGGAAGGGCCAACAATACCATATTGTGGTACATTATACCACCCCAACAGAGCCAAATACCACAGTTCATCACAAAAAAACTGCCAGCAGAAACAAAATACATCCCCAAAAACTTCCACTGGCCAGCCGTGAGGAGGGCTTAGGTGGCGCCCTGAGCATCAGCCCACCGGAAAATTTCTCTGTAAGGTCTATGGCCAATCCGCCCCTGCTTCCCTAAGAACCCATTGAGAACTGTATAGTTTTCTTAAAGTGACATGCACCCTGGGCAAAAATGGGTTCAAATTTAAACACAGTTTAATTTAAAAGACTGGCTGCTTTTTGACTATACTACAAATTAGCTTTCAATTTTTCTCAAATTATGTTCACACCAATAACTGTTTCTAAAGTTTTTCAACATATCTCTGCAAAGAAAATAAGACAAAAAAAGAAAACAACATGTTGTGACCATATATGCTCATTTCCTCTTTTTAAAACGTTTTTGCGGGTTCCTCAGCCACGATTATTCGGTCTACTACTGAATCAACTGCAGTATATTTTTTCCAGACTTTGACAGTCTGATGTGTAGTTTACCACTACAAGTGATGAAGTACAGCTAATGGTTCATAATGGTGTGACCAGTATTCTGTTCTGACCAACACCAGTCATTAAAGGGTCATATACTACAAGAAGTGTTCATCCATGGTAGTGATTTTCGAAGTGGAAAATAATTAGTGCAATTTTAATGGCCTGCTTTAGCTCTAATACCATGAATTATATAACATTTATTGCCTTTGTGGTTAAACATTTAGTTTCTGGTACCTTTTATACTAATAGATTTTTGTGTGTGTTTAACCTCAATGCCAGTGTGAAGCAGATTTGACTTAAAATAGCAAATGGAGCTTCTGGAATTATCTACAAAAGCCTCATTTGATTTTTATAGATTTATGTTCAATGTGTGTTTAGAACAAACCTCAAGTGACCACTATACAGTATGGGCTCGCTTTGACCATTTGTCTGTGCAGATCCATATGTTAATAGCCACCAAATGAATCCTTGTACAGGGTGGCCCACCAAAAAGTAGTATGACAAGATGAACAAGCAAGTGGATTTTATTTTATTTTTTAAATTACCCACAAGTCCCAAAAGATGTTGAAAGTGGTCCCGTCTCTGCATCTTTGGGCACATCGGATTATGTCGGCTGATACTGCTTGTGATTCCGCAGATGGTGTTTGTGATGTTCTACTTGAGTTCATCCAGGGGATTTGGATTGTTAGCAGACACTTTCTGGTTTACATTTTCCCACGTAAAAAAATGGCATGTGGACAAGTCTGAGGAACGTGGTGGCCATAACCCCTTGCTCACGGTTTGCTCCTCCGTAAACAGTTCATGATCTCGCGCCAGTAAATCATGTGAGGTGCGGCATGTTGCCCCATCTTGTTGGAAAAAGCAGGACATTTTTTCTTCTGCAGAAACACTGTTGAAGAGCTGCAAGCGGCATCAGCCAACATAATCCGATGTGCCCAAAGATACATAGACGTGAACGGGGACTACTTTCAGCATCTCTTGTGACTTGTGGGTAATTGAAAAAAAAACAATCCACTTGCTCGTTCATCTTGTCATACTATCGCTGGAGGCGGGCTACTTTTTCGTGGGCCACCCTGTGTAACGTCTATTGAAGTTATGTCTTTTATCCTTACATCTAGTTTGTTAGCTAGCAGCATAAAACAAATCCAGGACTGGTTAAACATTTTGAAAGCCTTTGGACATTTACCTTTGGGTACAATTTAGGAAGCAGCTAGCCTCTCCTCTTATTCAGGTTTTTAAAAGAAGGAACTATAGATGGTGGTCTTGGAATTTAAAGTGGTATTTCAATGAATCATTTTAACTACTAACTGGGCCGTAGTGGGTGCTGAGCCTGAGACCAGGAAGTAGAGAGGAGAAGGGACTAGAGCAGTGGCTTGGGATTGGATTGGTGGATAATGATGGTTTGTTATTTTAGTAAAAAAGAATCCCCCCAGAATACACCTTTTTAATTTGTCGTTCTCCCACCTTATCTGATGTATGACACCTGAAGAGTCTTTTGCACTTCTCCTGTATAATTAGAATAATTAATTGTAATATTAAGAAAATTAATTATAATAGAATAATTAGACTTGTGTCGGGGGTTATATGTTTGATAAGTTAAAGGGATTGTCCCACGAATAATATTCTACAGTTTTCAAACCAGCACCTGGATCTGAATACTTTTATACTTGCATGTAATTAAAAAGTTATTATAGCTGCAGAATTCTTCAGTGAAATCTGTCTGCATAGCGCCACCTGCTGTTCACTCTTCTTTTTAATTCCTTTGTCCTGCACACTGAGATGGAAGCACATGCTCGGTTCTATCCTTTGACTGCGACTAGCTGTGGCAGACAGGACATGCCCTCTGAGAAAGGACACTTCCCCCGAGCTGCAAGCTTGAAATAAATCTAGCTTTGCTAGAAAGAGATTGCCATGTACTATATGATGTCTGATTTTCATTTTTTACATTAATCATGGGAGAACCCCTTTAACTGTACTGGCCCAGAGTCCATCCTGCATCCTTTCATGCAAGATGTCAGACTGGGTGAGATATTGGAATTGTAAATTTAGAAAAAATGGACTTCTGTCAATTCAGTGTTGTGTTGAAGACTTCATCTTTCCTTGCTATATTGAATTAGCTAATGCGTTTAACATGATCCTCTGCACTATCCACTTAGTCAAAGGCAGATACAACTGTAAAAACCTTTTTGGCGTTGATCTAAGGCCACTTTTAATGGATTTAATGCAGTTCATTTTAACAATTAAAGATTTCACATACTGGTTTCCTATTGCCAAAAAAAAGGTTCTCCGCACACAAGGTTTTCTTGAGCAAAGTACACATTAGCACCTTTTAATACACGATGCAGAGTGCAGAGTGAGTCTGACCAGTGCGCTCATTTGAATAATATACAAATAATTGCATTAGGCACAGCAGCTAGATAAGGCAAAATGAAATTACTAAAATGTGGCCTTATTTATCAAGACTGTCAAAGAAAGTGGCCTTGTTGTCCATAGCAAACTATCACAAAAGCTGAGCTTTGATTGGTTGCTGTGGGCAACAAGGCCAGTATTTCAGGCTCCGGCAGTTGTGATAAATTGCGTCCTATGCACAGTGAGACAGATTTATTAATCCTGTCTTGGGTAGTCAAAAAAAGCACCAAATTTATCACACTGCCTGGATAATATATTTGCTGCATGAATAGACATTTTTGCCTAACGTTATACCACCTATTGATTGGCTTTGTGCCAACATTTTGTGACAAAATTTTGTGACAAATTAATGCATCTTAGGCCACACTCCTTTTTGATTAGGCACACCCATTTCTAGTTAAAGAAGAACTCCTGCAAACATTTTAATTCTCTGACATGTTAGAAAGGTACATGATGTAAACTGTTGTGATTGTATTTGTGAGTTACCCCCTCCCTTCTGATCTTCATCTATGTCATGTGCCCAACACTGATCTCCAACTGACACAGTATCTTGTGTAGACAGGAAGTCTGTTTCTCTATGTATTCTATGTAGAGCTCTATGTAGAGCCTCAATGTCAGTCTAATAGAAATGAATAGAGAAGTAACTGATTTCCTGTCCTGTGTCAGTTGGAGATCAGAGTGTGGTCACATGACACAGCTGAGAATCAGAAGGGAGGTTATAATTCACAAGTACAGTCATTGGTTAGTAATTACCTTAATTAAAGTTTGTCATGTACCTTTCTTAACATGTCAGAGAATAAACATTTTGTGGGAGTGCTTCTTTAAGTCATGCCTCCTTGTCGAATGAGGCATAGTGGATTATTTTACTTTTTGGTGTATTTGCTTTATGAATATGTTTAAAACTTGATATGACATTTTGCCAAAATGTGCCAAATTGCACATTTTGTACGTTTTTTAACTTCCTCACGACCGCCGTACGCAGGATTGCGTCTTCGCGGCGGTCGTGCTCTTCTGAGTGGACGCGCCGGTGCGTCCTCTCGCGAGACGCGAGATTTCCGGGTATGCCGGCCCGCGCATGCGCATCGCGGGCCGGCAAAATTCAAAGAAGAAGTTCGTCATCAACCTGCCGGCCACGATCATTGGCTGGCAGGTTGATGATTTTCAAAAAATCCAATCAGCAGCCATTTAACCCCACATATTAGTAAATATGATGGGGTTATATGGCTGCTGTGCTCCTCTGCTCCTTCTTTTGGTCGGTTGGTTCCAGGAGAGGAGCAGAGGAGCACATCATTACTGTGAGTACCCACTACAGTACACTTAGCCCCCAGATCACCTCCCAGCACCCAATTAACCCTTTAATCACCCCTTCTTGCCCCTGTCAATCACTAGTGAAAAGGAAAAAAAGTGATCAGTGCAAACTGTCACTTTTTTTTTTTTCACTGGTATTGACCGTTAGGTTTTAGGTATAGTTTAGGTCCCTTGGTTAGGTAGTTAGCGATCAGTTAGCGCCCAGCCCACCGCACCGCAGTCCGTTATTCGCTGATTAGCGTATCGCTAATCAGCATTTGTACTTTTATAGTATCTGAAAGTGATCAAAACTGATCACGGTCAGATCTATAATAGTACTAGTGTCACTTTAGTTCGCCCTCCACCCAAAACGCAGTGTTTGCCCGATCAGGCCTGATCGGTCGCCCACACGTGCGTTCGCCCACGCCCGCCCCACCGCAGTGACAAAAAAATTTTTTTTTTTTGATCACTGCACATTCACTTTACACGCACTGCGGCGATAAAAAAATCAGTTTTGATATTTTTTATCAACCGCAGCGGCCTCCGGTACTTCGCTAGCCTCCCCTTTGTAAGACAGGCTGCTTTTTTTTCTTGGGTAGTCTCAGGGAATACCCCTAAATTTAGTTGCCCACATGTCTAACAGGGGGTATTCCTCTGAAGAGGCCTACAGGCTTCTGACCCAGTCGGATGAGGAGTGGGAACCCTCATCTGATGAATCCAGCGGGTCAGAATACGAACCTGTAGAAAGCAGTGGCTCTCTGACCCAAAGTTCGGACGAGGAGGTTGAGGTCCCTGATAGCAGCAGGCGTACCCGGCCCCGTGTCGCTAGACCGCAGGTTGCGCAGGATCCGCTTCAAGAGCAGCAGAGTGGGGCTGGTGCTGTCGGATTACGTGGTGAGGCATACACCAGCAGCCCAGCCCTTCCTGGACCTAGTACCAGCACTGCCGTACAACCTGGTGAAGTAGTGAGCACCAGAAGGGCAGTTGAAGCTGGTACGGTGGCACGTGCAGTAGTGACCCCGTCGCAGCCACCGCAAAGACGTGCCCGTAGAGCCCCTAGAATCCCAGAGGTGCTGGCAAACCCTGATTGGCAGTCCCCAACTTCAGCCCCACCCGTAGTTTTCCCTTTCACTGCCCAGTCTGGAGTTCGGGTTGAGACAGCTCAGATCGGTTCGGCCCTGGGATTTTTTGAGCTGTTCTTGACTGCGGAGCTTTTAGACTTAGTTGTGGCCGAAACAAACAGATATGCCACACAATTTATAACAGCTAACCCGGGAAGCTCTTATGCCCAGCCTTTCCGGTGGAAACCAGTCCAAGTTTCCGAAATTAAAACTTTTCTGGGCCTCCTCCTCAACATGGGCCTGACAAAAAAGCATGAATTGCGGTCATATTGGTCCACGAACCCAATTCATCACATGCCCATGTTCTCTGCTGCTATGTCCAGGACACGATTTGAGACCATCCTGCGTTTCCTGCACTTTAGTGATAACAGCACCTCCCGTCCCAGGGGCCACCCTGCTTTTGACCGGCTCCACAAAATTCGGCCCCTCATAGACCATTTCAACCTGAAATTTGCAGATATTTATACCCCAGAGCAAAACATCTGCGTAGACGAGTCCCTTATACATTTTACCGGGCGCCTTGGCTTCAAACAATACATCCCAAGCAAGCGCGCCCGGTATGGGGTCAAATTGTATAAGCTCTGTGAAAGGGCCACAGGCTATACCCACAAATTTCGTGTCTATGAGGGAAAAGATCAGACCCTGGAGCCGGTCGGTTGCCCTGACTACCTGGGGAGCAGTGGGAAGACAGTTTGGGACTTGGTGTCACCCTTATTCGGCAAGGGGTACCATCTTTATGTGGACAATTTCTACACAAGTGTGGCCCTCTTTAGGCATTTGTTTCTAGAACGGATTGGCGCCTGTGGTACCGCGCGAACTAGTCGCGCAGGCTTCCCCCAACGGCTCGTTAGCACCGGTCTTGCAAGGGGGCAGAGGGCCGCACTGTGTAACGAAGAACTGCTCGCGGTGAAATGGAGAGACAAGCGTGACGTTTACATGCTCTCCTCCATTCACGCAGACACGACAATACAAATTGAGCGAGCAACCCGTGTCATTGAAAAGCCCCTCTCAGTCCACGACTATAACCTCCACATGGGAGGGGTCGACTTCAATGACCAGATGTTGGCTCCGTATTTAGTTTCCCGACGCACCAGACGCTGGTATAAGAAGGTGTCTGTATATTTAATTCAATTGGCTCTGTACAATAGTTTTGTTCTCTACAGTAAGGCTGGGAGAACTGGATCCTTCCTCAAATTTCAGGAAGAGATCATCGCGAACCTCCTGTATCCAGGAGGTTCCGTGGCCCCATCCACCAGTGTAGTTAGCCGTCTACACGAGCGACACTTCCCCAGTGTCGTTGCTGGTACCTCAAACCGACCGCCACCCCGAAAAAAATGTCGTGTCTGTAGCAGGAGTGGAATAAGGCGTGACACCCGCTATTTCTGTCCTGACTGTCTGGACCACCCTGCCCTATGCTTTGGAGAGTGTTTCCGGAAGTACCACTCACAGGTACACTATTAGCATAGGGATCATCTCACCAGGATAGGCACACAGGGCTATTAGGGCCCATTCACTCACAGCTGCTGCAAACGTCTCCTTTCACATGGGACAAAGTGCATAACGCACTTCGCCACATCTTTGGGCGATTTGCGCTTTGCACATTGTCCCATGGGGAAGGAGAGGTTTGTTCTATAAAGGTAAAAAAAAAAAAAAAAACAGGTAATCAAACAGGTTAATATTTAGTTCCAAAAGTTAAAGTTACATGTTCTGTTCCAAAGTTAATAAAATTATTGCATTGTGGCCTGTTTTTTTGTTTTTTTTTTTTGTTTTTTTACCTTCCAGGTGGACCAACCGATCGACCAGCTGCAGCACCGATGTGCATTCTGACAGAAGCATTGCGCTGCTGTCAGATTACACGCAAGTCGGTGTATGCGGCGCTGCAAGACGGGATTTTCTCCTCTGCAGTGACAGATACGTTTGCCGAGGCATACGAGCTGAGGAGGAGGCGGCGTTCCTATGCTTTGGCAAACACTTTGTATATATATATATATATATAAAAAAAAAATCCCGGCAATGATTTATTCATCCACATCGATTGATGCGAATGGAGAAATCTGGTTTGCCAGGGCATACGAGCTAAGTGGGTATGGATGTAGGGCGGAGCTCCTATGTCCTGGCAGACGCCTTTCCCCTCCATTTTTTTTTTTTTGGCAGAGATTTTTTCATCCACATTGATCGATGCGAATGAAGAAATCTGTGCCGTTCATTTTTTTCTTTCAGCCCAGAGGCTGAACGGAAAAAAAAATCTCATTACCTGTATGCTCAATATAAGGAGGATAGCAGAAACTCCTAATGCTGGCCATACATGTAATGATTGCGGAGACCCTCAAATGCCAGGGCAGTACAAACACCCCACAACTGACCCCATTTTGGAAAGAAGACACCCCAAGGTATTTGCTGAGGGGCATATTGAGTCCATGAAAGATTGAAATTTTTGTCCTAAGTTAGCGGAAAGTGAGACTTTGTGAGAAAAAACAAAAAAAAATCAATTTCCGCTAACTTATGCGAAAAAAAAAATATTTCTATGAACTTGCCAGGCCCCTCATTGGATACCTTGGGGTGTCTTCTTTCCAAAGTGGGGTCACATGTGGGGTATTTATACTGCCCTGGCTTTTTAGGGGCCCTAAAGCGTGAGAAGAAGTCTGGGATCCAAATGTCTAAAAATGCCCTCCTAAAAGGAATTTGGGCACCTTTGCGCATCTAGGCTGCAAAAAAGTGTGACACATCTGGTATCGCCGTACTCAGAAGAAGTTGGGGAATGTGTTTTGGGGTGTCATTTTACATATACCCATGCTGGGTGAGATAAATATCTTGGTCAAATGCCAACTTTGTATAAAAAAATGGGAAAAGTTGTCTTTTGCCAACATATTTCTCTCACCCAGCATGGGTATATGTAAAATGGCACCCCAAAACACATTCCCCAACTTCTCCTGAATACGGCGATACCAGATGTGTGACACTTTTTTGATGCCAAGGTGGGCAAAGGGGCACATATTCCAAAGTGCACCTTTCGGATTTTGCAGGCCATTTTTTACACATTTTGATTGCAAAGTACTTCTCACACATATGGGCCCCTAAATTGCCAGGGCAGTATAACTACCCCACAAGTGACCCCATTTTGGAAAGAAGACACCCCAAGGTATTCTGTGAGGGGCATGGTGAGTTCCTAGAATTTTTTATTTTTTGTCGCAAGTTAGTGGAATATGAGACTTTGTAAGAAAAAAAAAAAAAAAAAAAAACATCATCATTTTCCGCTAACTTGTGACAAAAAAAATAAAATTCTAGGAACTCGCAGTGCCCCTCACGGAATACCTTAGGGTGTCTTCTTTCCAAAATGGGGTCACTTGTGGCGTAGTTATACTGCCCTGGCAATTTAGGGGCCCATATGTGTGAGAAGAACTTTGCAATCAAAATGTGTAAAAAATGGCCTGCAAAATCCGAAAGGTGCACTTTGGAATATGTGCCCCTTTGCCCACCTTGGCAGCAAAAAAGTGTGACACATCTGGTATCGCCGTACTCAGGAGAAGTTGGGGAATGTGTTTTGGGGTGTCATTTTACATATACCCATGCTGGGTGAGAAAAATATCTTGGTCAAATGCCAACTTTGTATAAAAAAATGGGAAAAGTTGTCGTTTGCCAAGATATTTCTCTCACCCAGCATGGGTATATGTAAAATGACACCCCAAAACACATTCCCCAACTTCTCCTGAGTACGGCGATACCAGATGTGTGACACTTTTTTGATGCCAAGGTGGGCAAAGGGGCGCATATTCCAAAGTGCACCTTTCGGATTTCACCGGTCATTTTTTACAGATTTTGATTGCAAAGTACTTCTCACACATATGGGCCCCTAAATTGCCAGGGCAGTATAACTACGCCACAAGTGACCCCATTTTGGAAAGAAGACACCCCAAGGTATTCCGTGAGGGGCATGGCGAGTTCCTAGAATTTTTTATTTTTTGTCGCAAGTTAGTGGAATATGAGACTTTGTAAGGAAAAAAGAGAAAAAAAAAAATCATCATTTTCCGCTAACTTGTGACAAAAAATAAAAAATTCTAGGAACTCGCAGTGCCCCTCACGGAATACCTTGGGATGTCTTCTTTCCAAAATGGGGTCACTTGTGGCGTAGTTATACTGCCCTGGCAATTTAGGGGCCCATATGTGTGAGAAGTACTTTGCAATCAAAATCTGTAAAAAATGACCGGTGAAATCCGAAAGGTGCACTTTGGAATATGCGCCCCTTTGCCCACCTAGGCTGCAATAAAGTGTCACACATGTGGTATCGCCGTACTCAGGAGAAGTTGGGGAATGTGTTTTGGTGGTGTCATTTTACATATACCCATGCTGGGTGAGAAAAATATCTTGGTCAAATGCCAACTTTGTATAAAAAAATGGGAAAAGTTGTCTTTTGCCAAGATATTTCTCTTACCCAGCATGGGTATATGTAAAATGACACCCCAAAACACATTCCCCAACTTCTCCTGAGTACGGCGATACCACATGTGTGATACTTTTTTGCTGCCAAGGTGGGCAAAGGGGCGCATATTCCAAAGTGCACCTTTCGGATTTCACCGGTCATTTCTTACACATTTTGATTGCAAAGTTCTTCTCACACATTTGGGCCCCTAAATTGCCAGGGCAGTATAACTACCCCACAAGTGACCCCATTTTGGAAAGAAGACACCCCAAGGTATTCTGTGAGGGGCATGGTGAGTTCCTAGAATTTTTTATTTTTTGTCGCAAGTTAGTGCAATATGAGACTTTGTAAGAAAAAAAAATAAATAAAATCATCATCATTTTCCGCTAACTTGTGACAAAAAATAAAAAGTTCTATGAACTCACTATGCCCATCAGCGAATACCTTAGGGTGTCTACTTTCCGAAATGGGGTCATTTGTGGGGGTTTTCTACTGTTTGGGCATTGTAGAACCTCAGGAAACATGACAGGTGCTCAGAAAATCAGAGCCGTTTCCAAAAAGCGGAAATTCACATTTTTGTACCATAGTTTGTAAATGCTATAACTTTTACCCAAACCATTTTTTTTTTTGCCCAAACATTTTTTTTTTATCAAAGACATGTAGAACTATAAATTTAGCGAAAAATTTATATATGGATGTCGTTTTTTTTGCAAAATTTCACAGCTGAAAGTGAAAAATGTCATTTTTTTGCAAAAAAATCGTTACATTTTGATTAATAACAAAAAAAGTAAAAATGTCAGCAGCAATAAAATACCACCAAATGAAAGCTCTATTAGTTAGAAGAAAAGGAGGTAAAATTCATTTGGGTGGTAAGTTGCATGACCGAGCGATAAACGGTGAAAGGAGTGTAGTGCCGAAGTGTAAAAAGTGGCCTGGTCATGAAGGGGGTTTCACCTAGCGGGGCTGTAGTGGTTAAGGGTACTTTCACAACTGCGGCATTGTGATCCAGCCGCCAGTTCTGGCAGAAAATGTGGGGACTCGGCCAGACACAAACCACTGCGTGGGGGCAAAGGTTTAAAAGTAATATCAAGAAGTATTATTTTACTGAGAGAGTAGTGGATGCATGGAATAGCCTTCCTGCAGAAGTGGTAGCTGCAAATACAGTGAAGGAGTTTAAGCATGCATGGGATAGGCATAAGGCCATCCTTCATATAAGATAGGGCCAGGGGCTATTCATAGTATTCAGTATATTGGGCAGACTGGGCCAAATAGTTCTTATCTGCCGACACATTCTATGTTTCTATGTGCCACGGGTTCTGTCCGGCCAGTTTTTGACATTTTCGCCGGATTGCAGCTAGATCTCCACCGGACCCCATTATAGTTAACAGGGTCGGCTGGCATTCTGGTTGTATCTGGCAGTGTCGGATCTGGAGAATTCTGGCAGATGTGAAACTAGCCTAAATGGCTTATTCCTGCTCAGGATCCTCTTTATTTGCTAGCGTAGAGATCTGCTCTCTTAGGGCTCATGCACACGACTGTATGTATTTTGTGGTCTGCAAAAAACGGATCTACAGAAAATATGGATGATGTCCATGTGAATTCCGTATTTTGAGGAATGGAACAGCTGGCTCCTAATAGGACAATCCTATCCTTGTCTGTGATCCGGACAATAATAGGACATGTTCTATTATTTTGTGAACGGAAATATGGAAATGGAATGCACAAGGAGTAGCTTCCTTTTTTTTTTTTTTTCTGACCCATTGAAATGAATGGTTCCGCATATGGTCTGCAAAAAAATATGAAACGGACACAGAAAGAAAATACGTTTGTGTGCATGAGCTATTCAGTGACATTCAGTGTAATATTTTTGCCGCTGGTGACAGCGACATTACCTGCGCTACATCTCCTGTATATAGTTTGCGCTATGTCATATATCTGTGACATTCAGTGTAATTTTTTCGCGCATACACTTACAAAACCTGCGCTACTGTACGTGTGACATACTTGCAAGCATATATACCATTTAATATGCTCAAGGCGAGCTGTAAGGGACGGGGAAGTGGCCGTGCTGCTGTTGGTGCATGCATAGGCCATCGCCCTGGGCACGGTGAAACTGTGCCTGCTGCCAGAGCACAAGAAACACACTCATCCACGATACCTAGCTTCATATCCCAGTTTGCAGGGCGGCGCAGGACACCAATCTTGAAGTCACACCAGTGCGACCAGGTGGTCAGTTGGATTGCAGAAGATAATGCTTCCAGTCGGTTAAGCACCACCCTGTCTTCCACAAAGTCCAGTCTCAGTAGCCATGAGTCTGGTCAACAGAATCCTCAAACTGATCCTCCTTCCTCCCACCATGGAGAGTATTGGCAAACAAGTGATCCCACACTCGGATCTTCCGAGGAGCTCTTTTCATCACCATTCCTTGATTTGAGCCTCTCGCCAAGCCCGCTTGAAGAGGGACACGAAGAGATCTTTTGCACCGATTCCCAAACTCATGAGCATCCAAAGTCAGAAGATGATGATGGTGGGGAACGGCAATTAGTGTTTCACAAGGTGGATGATGAGGATGAGACACAGTTGTCAATAAGTGAGGTTCTTGTTAGGTCAACAAGTCAGGAGGATGATCAGAGTGAGAAAGTGGAAGAGGAGGTGGTGGATGATGAAATCACTGACCCAACCTGGGAAAGTGGCAAGCCGAGCAAGGACAGCAGTACAGAGGGGGAGGGATACACAACACCGCAACAGGCTGGCAGTGGTGTGGCAGGTGCAGCACTATGAAGTGCCTTTTGTGCTGTGGCATTAGAAGAATTCTGATATCTCTGACTTTTAGTCCAACCAGACTGTCTGTTACTCTGTATTTCCTCTAGCGCCGTTCTATGGAAACATTAGGTTTAAAGAGCACACCAAATGCTTGAAATAACTCCTTTTTTAACTTCAACTTTTCTTCATATAACACTGTCGCCTCCGCAGCAGATAGTCCATGTACAAAACACGTGTTGAAAAGATATAACAAAATGGCGGTATGCATAAGATGGTGGTTCAACTGTTCAATCTTGTAATTCAACATAAAATGGTGGATATATTTCTCTCTTGAGTATCTGTACTCTCACTTTAAGTTATTTAAGCACTTTATGACCTCTCTGAGAGGTATATCTGAGATTTAACTAGTAGTTCTACTTAAGTTAGCAGTAACTATTTGCAGATTGGTTGAGTATGATCTGGTATGGTTGTATGCAATTTTTGGATTGCAATATGGATTTGTAGTTTGCAATTGAATTTGCAATTTGTATTTGGTGGAACTGTAAATAAACACATATATAACTGGTTCAGTTTTAATCACTATACTAACAGTAGGAACATTATATAACTGTTTAAATACTTATTTTGGCCTCTCTGCTTCCATAAAAACACAGCTTTCAGTGGAGTGAGTGTCTCTTCAGCTCCTGCCTCTGGTGAATAATGATTCTAGCAGCTCCTGCTAGGGGAATTCCAAGACAGGCTGTGTGTGAGGCTGGCTGTTATTGGTGAAAACTCTCGCTGTGTGAGAAGCTGGCTGTGATTGGTCTAGACTTCTGCCCAGCAGCAACAGATTAACACTATGCTTCTGTTGTTTTTGCTGTGTCACTGAGCTTTTTAGGCTAATTAAAATCCTTATACTGCGATTTTTCAATATATAAGGCTCTTACCCTTTTCTGCTGGCTACTTTCTTTAAAAACGTCACTTTTATAATATGTAAATTACCTCTCTACCAGCAAGTATGGGGACGTCTACTTGCTGGTAGCCGCCGCATCCTCCTTTCAAAAAAACGCCCCCGCTTCCTGCTGATTGACAGGGCCAGGGAGCGCTCTCCTCCTCCGGCTGGCCCTGTCTGCAATTCAAATCCCGTGCCTGCACCTCATTCAGCGCAGGCGCTCTGAGAGAAGGATGCTTGCTTCCTCAGTGCGCCTGCGCCGATGATGTCTTCATTACAAAATGAATCTTAAAGGCATGTTATCTTTTTCTGCTTCTGTGAACACAAAATATAACAGTTATATGACATCCAAAACATGATGTCACAGTAAATAACTCTGCTTTTGTCTTTAACACATAAACATAGGAACTGTATTAAGGCTATTGGCAGGTCTAGCTGTATACACATATAAGCTATACTAGCAACCTAGGACAGGTCTTAGCTGGCCAGCTACAAGTGGGGTGGCAAAAGGGAGAAGGTGGTCCACAACAAACAGGCCCGCAACTGTTCCCAGTAGCCCCCTCTTGCAGCAATCTTCCTTGTTCCGCCTTCTGGAGCTTTTTCGAGGAAAGTGTGGATGATAAAAAAATTATCATTTGCAACCTGTGCCATACCAAAATGAGCAGGGGCGTGAACACTAGCAATCTCACCACCACCAGCATGATCCACCACATAGCTAAAAAAGCACCCTAATAGGTGGGCCTAATGCCTGGGTCCACAATCGGTGTCTGCGGATCATACCACTGCCTCCTCTTCCCCTGTGTTACATGCTGGCCAATCCCCTGTCCAAGACGCAGACCTGAATGTCTCCCACCCTGCACCTGGACCTTGGCAAGCACCATCAGCTAGCACATCAATTTCTGTGTCCCAGCGCAGTGCACAGATATCCATACCCCAGGCCTTTGAACGAAAGTGCAAATACCCAGCCACCCACCCGCAGGCCATAGCACTAAATGCGCACCTTTCCAAATTGCTGGCCCTAGAAATGTTGCCATTTAGCCTTGTGGACACTGAGGTTTTCCGCAGCCTGATGGCGGTGGCCGTCCCTCGTTACTCAGTCCCCAGCCGCCGCTATGTTTCCCGGTGTGCAGTCCCCACTTTACACCAGCATGTGTCCCGTAACATCACCCGTGCCCTGACCAATGCAGTTATTTAAAAGGTCCACTTAACGACTGACACATGGACAAGTGCTTTTGGCCAGGGAAGCTACATTTCCCTGACGGCACACTGGGTTAACGTTGTGGAGGCTGAGAGAGAGTCATACCCTGGGATGGCACAGGTGATACCGACGACAAGGATTCCGGGCCCTACTTCCTTTAGGATTTATGCCACCACCTACATTGGTGGCTGCAACCCCCCCTCCTTCTCCTCCTCCACCTCCTTCTCCACTTCCACCTCTGAATTATCATCTTGCAGCACCAGTCAGCCATCATTCAGTAGCTGGAAGCAGTGTAGCACTGCAGTGGGGAAGCGGCAACAGGCTGTGCTGAAACTAATTTTCTTAGGTGACAAACAGCACAACGCCGCAGAGCTGTAGCAGGGTATAAGGGTCCAGACTGAGCTGTGGCCACTCAACCTGCAACCAGGCATGGTTGTGTATGATAATGGCCGTAACTTGGTGGCGGCTTTGGAGCTCGGCAAGCTCACACACATACCATGCCTAGCCCACGTGTTCAACATAGGCTACTTTCACACCAGCGTTCTGAACGGATCCGCTCATATTAATGTAGACGGTGGCTCCGTTCAGAACGGATCCGTCTGCATTATAACTTAGAAAAATTTTCTAAGTGTGAAAGTAGCCTGAGCGGATCTGTTCAGACTTTACATTGAAAGTCAATGGGGGACGGATCCGCTTGAAGATTGAGCCATATGGTGTCATCTTCAAGCGGATCCGTCCCCATTGACTTCCATTATAAGTCGGAACGGATCCGCTCGCCTCCGGAGGCTGAGCGCTGGCAGACGGATGCATTCTCAGTGGATCCGCCTCCAGTGAGAAAGCATTAGGGCCAGACGGCTGCGTTCAGGGCCGCTTGTGAGCCCCTTCAAACGAAGCTCACGAGCGGACACCTGAACGCAGGTGTGAAAGTAGCCTTAGTGGTTCAGTGGTTTCTCAAAATTTGCCTGAGGTACTGGCGAAGGTGTTCCACATGTGTGCTCATTTCTGAAAGTCATCTACAGCTGCCGCCGGTCTGGTAACACTGCAGCAGTGCTTGCAATTGCCAGCTCACCAACTGTTGTGTGACGTGAGCACGCGCTGGAACTCCACATATTGGCCAGGCTTTGTGAGTAGCAGAGGGCAGTAGTAGAATACCAGCTGCAACATGGTCATTGCTTTGCCTTTCCAGTCAGCTTCCACTCTTCACAAGCGACGAGTGGGCATGGATGTCTGACCTCTGGGAGGTTTTACGCAACTTTGAGGAATCAGCACAGATTGTGAGCAGCGATAATGCCGTTATCAGCGTAACCATTCCACTTCTGTGTCTACTGAAACGCTCGCTGCTCACACTGAAGGCAGACACTTTGCATGTGGAAGAGGTGGAAATGGGGGAAGACAGTACACAGGATGATAGCCAGACCACCCTCAGTTCGTCTTCTCAGCGCGAATTGGATGATGAGGAGGAGGAGGAGCAGGAGACAGTTGCCTTCGCTACAGAGGGTAGTACCCATAGCAGGTTTATTTCATCTGTTCAGCGTGGATAGGCCGAAGAGGATGAGGAGATTGAGTCATCCTCCTGATGTGGACAGCGAAGTCTTGTCTGTTTGGCACACATGGCTGACTTTGTTATGCTGCCTTTCCCATGACCCTCGTGTTATACGCATTTTGGCCAACACCGATTACTGGTTGTTCACCCTTTTCGACCCCCACTACAAAAGAGAACTTCTAATTTCTCATTCCTGTGGTAGAGAGGACTAGCAAAATGGTGCAATACCAGAAGGTCCTTGTGGAAAAATTGCTCCAAAAATTTCCAGCTGACAACGCTGGTGGAAGAGTGGGTAGTTCCTTGGGCAACCGAAGAGGGGAGACTAGGGGAACATACAGCAGTTCCAACAGAGGCAGCGCAACACTCTTCAAGGCCTGGAACAGTTTCATGACACCCCGCCAGCACGCTAACCCTGATGCACGGCCTAGTGTCACAAGGATGGACATGGTCATATCAGCATGCTTATTAGGCTGCCCTCGCTCCTAATGTTTTAGACGGTCAGCTCAGCGGCAGACCGTCACCACTGTTTTAGAGGGTCACTAGCAGGCCCTCACCCCCAATGTTTTAGAGGGTCACCAGCAGGCCATCAATCATAATGTGTATGATGCCCTCTTTATGTGTAATAAAGGGTGTATTGGTGTGCTGGTCACATTTTTGGCAGCCCTTTCACTTAATGCATAGGCTTTATGAGTGTAGGAGTCCCACTACCTGAACAATTGTACCACAATGTGAATGAGACCCTCCTTTATGTGATATACAGGTTGTATCGGAGTGCCTCTTCCTTGTAATTTTTAGCAGCACTTGCACTTTATATACAAGTAAATATACAGGAAAGAATGTTTCCTAATATTTTCTCTTCTGAAATTGATTTTATCTTCGGTTTTGTGTGTATTATTGTCAGTCTGAAAAAGTGGCGTACTACTCGGACAGCATCGTTCCCAGCAGCAACCTGGGAGTCCAAGATGCATCCAGACATCCTCCCCATGCTGTTCCTGAACCATTGCAGTGGTGTTTCCATCAGATTCTGACCTTTTCCTGTGAACCAGACACCCTCTTCAGAGCAGGGGGTGCCTGGTTTAATGCTCTGGTTCTCCCATTGACTTCCATTGTGCTCTGTAGAGCACCCGAGCATCCCAAAGTGTTCTACTCGAGCACCCGAGCACTTTGGTGCTCGATCAACACTAGAGACCACCCTTTTTATATGGCTGAGGGATCACTGAATTTTCCAAATGCAGAAGTGAACGTAGCCTAAGGGTGCATTTATATATGGCTACAGCCTGAACAAAAATGACTAAATGTATCTATATGTACAGTGGGCCAAACTATGGCACTACCAATAAACTAGTAATTAAATTGATGGCTCCATAAGAGTCATTCGAATCATGATGATGTGGCCTCCTAGTTTTCTTGCGTCAGTCTTCTTTATATAAATATATGCCAGTCATTACCATTACTACGGTGTGATATCATGCGTAGGATAGATCAATGCAAGATTTGTGGCTCTGTTTTATGAGCTTTCCAACGATTACACACTGAGATATATTGTGATGTCTTAAACAGATGTTGTAATGCTTTTAAGCCCCTTGTCAGGAAGCAAATAGGGAAGCTTAGCGCAGATGGAGTATGTATTAAACAATGCTAAGAGTGATAAGGGTATTATGTCTACTGCACTACTTGGTGCGTCTGGCCGGAGATACAGTAGCTGTATTAGGACATCAGATTTACATAAGCTATAAATTGTAGCTAATTATTTGTTGTTTTTTTGGATGGCAGGGATAGACTCATCCATTTGGATAGGATGTATGGAGCCTCTAAATCATGTCTCCCCACATTATTAGTGGCTATAACTGTCTATGAATATTTACACCCACTCATTTGTATAAAATCTTCCTTTGATTACTTCCTTAGGTACATGCTCCTTATGGGATTCTGTTCTGCACAGACTTCATAAAGCTGAAATTTAAGATTTACCGTAATAAATTTTTCTTACTTATGTACTTTGACCCTAAGACCTTGAGGTACTAAGTGGTTTCTGGAGCACTCAGAGGTAATTTACATAAAGCCATGAATGATATTCAGGCCTTTAGGTGAACTTTTCGCTGCCTGAATGATGCAAGGACGTTCATAAACTCTTGGCCTCTCATCTGGATTTACAGGTTTGGGATGCTTGAGAAGAACATCCAATCTTCTACTTAGTGTTGTTCAGTAAAACATCTTTTTATTAAAAACCTATTCATCATGGTTTAGATTCACTTCTCACCATAAATTTCTGCTGGGAGGAGATCAGACCTCTACAGGAACATAGACTGGTAAATATAAGGCGCCTTTCAGACAAGCAATATAAAAAAAACTCATCTGTGTTCTGCCTGGGAACATGGATGAGTTTTTAAATTGATCTTCATAGAAAGAGTCCATTTGGGGTCTGTTTTCACTGCAGACCCATTAGAATCATGTAAGAAAATTAGTCAAAGATTGCTGGTCAAAAAAAAAAGCTGCATATTTCTCTGCCCATTGACTGATGTGGAAAATGTACTATGTCAGTATACTCCTTAACGCATTAACGGGTCAATGGTAAGTTTGGTTGCAGTCCATTCTAAACTCTGACAACGCCCAGATGGAGACACTAGCTTTTAGGCCTCTTTCACACAAGCGAGACAGATTAGGTCAGGGTGCGTTCAGAGTGCGTTCAGTGAAACTCGCACAATTTTGCAAGCAAGTTCAGTCACTTTTGTCTGCAATTGCGTTTAGTTGTTCAGTTTTTTCCACGCGGGTGCAATGCGTTTTGATGCGTTTTTCACGCGCGTGATAAAAAACTGAAGGTTTACAAACAACATCTCTTAGCGACCATCAGTGAAAAACGCATCGCACCCGCACTTGCTTGCGGATGCAATGCGTTTTTCAAGCAGCCCCATTCATTTCTATGGGGCCAGGGCTGCGTGAAGAACGCAGAATATAGAACATGCTGTGATTTTTACGCAACGCAGAAGTGATGCGTGAAAAACAACACTCATGTACACAGCCCCATTGAAATGAATGGGTCAGGATTCAGTGTGGGTGCTATGCATTCACGTCACGCATTGCACCCGCGCGGAAAACTCGCTCGTGTGAAAGGCATTGTGAATATTTTCAGTTGTTTCACATTTGTTTGTTATGTATATAATTCCACATGTGTTAATTCATAGTTTTGATGCCTTCAGTGTGAATCTACAATTTTCACAGTCATGAAAATAAAGAAAACTCTTTGAATGAGAAGGTGTGTCCAAACTTTTGGTCTGTACTGTATATATATGGGTGACACACGAGGGCAAGAAAACGGACCCAGGGACCAAACATGGATCCCTCACTGATATTTTACTGGATGAACCACTGACGATCTTATTCTGGATGTCATTACGTACACGGATGTGTGAACTCACCCTTAGGCCCCTTTCACACGGGCGAGTTTTCCGTGCGGGTGCGATGCGTGCGGTGAACGCATTGCACCCGCACTGAATCCTGACCCATTCATTTCTATGGGGCTGTGCACACGAGCGGTGATTTTCACGCATCACTTATGCATTGCGTGAAAATCGCAGCATGCTCCTCTTTGTGCGTTTTTCACGTAACGCAGGCCCTATAGAAATGAATGGGGTTGCGTGAAAATCGCAAGCATCCGCAAGCAAGTGCGGATGCGGTGCGATTTTCACGCATGGGTTCTAGGTGACAGTCTATTCACTGTATTATTTTCCCTTATAACATGGTTATAAGGGAAAATAATAGCATTCTGAATACAGAATGCTTAGTATAATAGGGCTGGAAGGGTTAAAAATAATAAAAAAGTTAACTCACCTTCTCCTCTTGTTAGCGTAGATCCCGGTCTGTTCTTTAGCTGTGGCTGAAGGACCTTTGATGACGTCAGATCACATGCTCCATCACCATGGTGATGGACCATGTGATTGGAGCATGTGATCTGACATCACCTCAGGTCATTCAGTCCACAGCTAAAGAACAGACCGGGATCTACGCTAACAAGAGGAGAAGGTGAGTTAACTTTTTTTATTATTTTTAACCCTTCCAGCCCTATTATACTAAGAATTCTGTATTCAGAATGCTATTATTTTCCCTTATAACCATGTTATAAGGGAAAATAATACAATCTTCAGAACATCAATCCCAAGCCCGAACTTCTGTGAAGAAGTTCGGGTTTGGGTACCAAACATGCGTGATTTTTCTCACGCGAGTGCAAAACGCATGACAATGTTTTGCACTCGCGCGGAAAAATCGCGCATTTTCCCGCAACGCACCCGGCTCTTATCCGGGCAAAAAACATGACGCCCGTGTGAAAGAGGCCTTAGATTGGTAGTACCATGTGATGAAGGAAACCTTGGCTTACTATGTTATGAAGGCACTGTGACAGTTGCTTTTATAGAGGCATTGTAGATAGGGCCACTGTGGATGGCAAGCCTCTGTAGATTGGGCATTGTGACTTGGGGTCTTTTCACACACTTTTTTGGCCTTTGGAGTTATAATGGAAACTTATGAATCTGTGTTTCTTCCATCCCTTTTACTTGGCTTTGCAAAAGAGAGTAGAAAACTTTTTAAGTGTTGTTCATTATGTTCAGTTCAATATATATGTATTCACCTAAGGCTAAGGCCAAGCAATGCAGAGATTTTCATTTTATTCTCTGATTTTGTCAAAGACTTTACTGCAGATTTCTCATGTTGCATTGCAAAGGGTGGAATCCGCGGAATGGGCATTTTGTGAACTAGAAAATCTACAGCATTACTGAATTACTTGTACATTTTTCAACTATGTTTGGATGGACTTATCAAATCTCCATCCGCATACTGTATATTGTCCTGTAAGTCTGCAACAAATGTGCTACATTTGAACATATGGGGCCAGATTTATCATTAGCTCAGGTCAGAATAATGGCGTGAAAAAGTCCCCAAAAAAGTCTCAAACGCTAAAACTGCGCACAAATTTGTGACTTTTTTCTGCTCTGCGCTATGCTCGCCAGTTTTCTGAAAGTGGGCGTGTTTTCTTATGTAAAGAAATCTCTAGACAGATTTACTATTGCGACTATTTAAAAAGTCGCAAAAAAGTCACAAAAAAGTCGCAATTTCACTCCAGTGAGGACCATGCTTATCTTATGAGACTTTTTAATAGAACATGCGACTTATTCATAAAAACGTGCAACTTTTTCGTAAAGCTGCTTACTGACGGATAAACTGCTACCGTCAAACCACATTTATTACAGTCTTATAGGGGCCGATCATAAATCTGTCTTGGCTAAAACTGACTTTAGCCATATGTGAAAGTGGACTGAGCTGTCAGAGTCATGATAAATCTGGCCCATAGTCTAAGGCTCCGTTCACGTTTCTGTTAGAGTATGTCGGGAGTATTCCCTGATGTTTACCTCTGATGTATACTATTGTATGGCCATACAGTGTCTCTTCATTTAATCCCAGACAGATTTGATGATTTTGAGATCAGAGCTCTGTTGGGACCATATCATCGTTTCCAAGACTTATTGTTTTTCTTATACTGATCTTTGGGACATTGTATGTTTAGAAATGTTGTCCCGCTGCAGAATAAATTTGCCAATCAGACGCCTCCTCGATGCTATGGCATGATAGATAAGTATCTGTCTATATTTCTCAGCATTGAGGACACTATTAATCTTTCTTGACCAAATGCATTAGCTGAAAGGCAGCCCCAAATTTACAAAGAACCTCCACTATGCTTCCCGAACATAGAGACAGAAGGCTTTGAGCTAGCCTACATCCACAGAAGATCTCTGGTTAGTTCTCTGAGATGTTTAGAACAACCTCCCTGCCGAGTTCCTTCAAAATCTGGGTGCAAGTGTACCTAGAAGAACTGATGCTGTTTTGAAGGCGAAGGGTGGTCACACCAAATATTGATTTTACTTAGATCTCTAATTTTTTTCATTTACTTTGCGTTTCATTAATTGATACAAATAAACTATTAACACTTCTATTTTTATAAGCAGTCTTACTTTGCAACATTTTTCCACACCTGCCTAAGGGTGGGTTCACACCCCTTTTTTGTCATCCATTTAATGTATAAGTTGGGGATAAAAAAAGGATAAAAAAGCGTAGCACACCACGCTTCCTATACTGCAGAATCTGGTAAAAAAAAATGTTTCCATTGTAAAACAAATGTATCTCTATGGTGAACGGATGCCTCTGAATGCCATCAGTCTGAGGCATCCGTTAACGTATACCTTATTTGTATATGTTAAATAGATAGCAAAAATGTGATGTGAACCCAAACCAGATTAACTGTGTTTTCTTTGTGTTCCCACACTGCCATGCATTTGGACCTTTAACACTGTACAAATGAACAGAATATAGAATTGACAGTAAATTCTAACAGGGAGGGCGAGTGAAGATGGCATGTAGCAGCCTCTAAAGTTATATTCACATGTGGCAGAATTGCCGCAGAAACGTTCGAAAATAGGTTCCATTTGACTGAGTTCTTTTAGTGGCAAGCTTGTGGATTTCTGCAAGCCCCATTCAGATTAAAGGGCTTTTAATATTGATGATTTATCCTCAGGATAGGTCATCAATATCAGATGCGCAGGGGTCTGACACCCCCCGATCAGCTGTATGAGAAGACGGCACGCGCCTTCTCTTGTCTCTCGTCCTGCTTGCCGCTGCTATATCTACCGCAAGCAGGAAGCGAGACCGGAGTGTCACGGCTGGCGGTGGGGGAAACCCCCAGCCGTGCGGTGCCAGGAGATGATAGGGTTACCCCTTGGACGGGACCACAGAGTTAGGGAGCAGGTCACCTCCTATTGCGTCCCTAACGCTGACCCAGTCTCCTGTCAGTATGAGCCGACCTTGGTGGTAGGAGGGCTCATACGCCGGAACCTAAAAGTCCCTACGAGCCCTCAAGTCGGCCCTGAACTAGGGGACAGAGTCAGACGCCCTACTCCTCCTAGGCACGGAGGAGCAGGAGTCTCAACGGCCAAGCAACACAGGGGGAACATCAACAGACATATGGAAATGACAGGTAAGTGAGACTAGTCCTGCACTTACCTGCCACAGACACACAAACCTGGAACCCATGAACAAGTGCTGATGTCCACAGCAACATAAAGGACACAGCACACACCAGACATAACACGGGAACCCAGGAAACCATATGCTGCACCAACAAAGAGACCACACAAACATCTTCAGAACACCAAACATGAATATAACTAACGAAGATTTATGACCAGAAGGATGGTCCCCACCAGGCAGATGGAGGAGACAGGAGGCTGCTCCAGCCAGCATGGCTGAGAGCAACTTACTGAACCCAGCCAGGGACTGAGGCTTTATAGGCCAAGAGGCCACACCCAACGGTCAGAACACACCCAGTGACATCACACACACTGGGAAGGAAATTAACCCTTCCAGCACCACAGAAGGGAAACTCACATAAAGGGGAAAGCTCACAACCTCACTCACCTGTCTCCGACGGCAACGGCATGCGTGGCAACCGTGTCCTCCAGAACAGCCAACAGGCCGAGACACTTCCACAGCATGCAAACATCACCAGACGTTGCCGCGGACAACCGCAGGTGAAGGGAGGAGTCCAGGTGCATACTAAACATCACCTCGTGCACAACAAACAAACAAGGAAGTGCACAATATCACACGTTGCCAAGGGCAACCGCACACATGCCTATTGTCCGCGGCAACCGCACCTGAGGCAAACAACAAAGTGCCCCCAGCTGCGGTTGACAACACCAAGCCGCGGGCAACCGCATGCGGCTCCCAAGAAGTCACGACCATGACCAAGGGTCGTGACACGGAGACGGCACACATGTGGCCTTCTCTTCATACAGCTGATCGGTAGGGGTGCCGGGTGTCAGATCCCCGATGATCTGATATTGATGACCTATCCTGAGGATAGGTCATCAATAATAAAAGCATGGAAAATCCCTTTAAGGGGGACAGTCCTTTAAGGGGACAGTCCTTTTTGAAACCATTCTGACGCATTTAAATTCATTCTTTAAATGCAGATTTATGGGGAAGACATGCCATACGTGTCATGCTTGACAAGCCATATATAGCAAATCCCAATAATTTATTAGATATGTATATAGGACAGGATAGGCTGTTTAGAGTAGTACTTACTTCTTATTTACTAGCATTATGGAGTGACCTACAGACATGTCTTGTGACTACTACCCCATATACACACACACTATATTTTAACCCTTAGTGACCACTAATACGCCTTTTTACTGACGTAAACATAGGGGGTTTTAGCTAAACAGCTGGCTTTAATCAATCATTACATGTACCCAAAATGGTGCATTAAAAACTAGAACTTGTCCTGCAAAAAAAAAAAAAAGGCCTCAAAAAGTTATAGCTCTTGGAATGTGATTTTAAAAAAATGTGCGTGGTCACTAATTGAATGGGAAAATCCCTGCAAAAGAAGAAACCAGAGAGCACAATAAATCAGTAAATTCTGGTCTCGCATGCTTCCCCTTGTTCGGTCTTGTTATCTCCCTGTATAATTTCTACATCTGAGGTCATCTGTAGTGCATGTCTCCTGTCAAAGGAGTTTACCAGCAGTGACACAAATCCTCAGGAGAAGCACAGGCTTAAAATAAGAGTAACATTCCCATTAACAAGACAGCAGATTGCTCTCCGAATTGCATCCAAGGGAAGTGGGACTTGGAAATGTATCCCTTGCTGAGATCTTCATGCAGGAACTTTTTGGTGCGTTGAAAATCTAAATTAAGTCCTAGGATTTGCATAAACCTTGCCACAAGAGTTAATTTAATTTAATCAGTTTCCTGAAATAGGTTGTATGTGGACTGGCACAGACAAAATTATTTTCTACGTTATTGCATCCTAAATATCCCCAAATAACTTGCTATGCAGATATTCATTTTTATTATTACAATGGAAAGAGAGAATGTATGCTATATATAATTCGTTTTGCTCCATTTTGCGTGAATCGGCTACAAAATTCGATTTGGACACAAATCCATTCTACACTAATTAAATTGAAGAGAGAGAGAGATTTTTTAGGGGTGATTGCCCCTCAGCAGTGCAGTAAGAACTGCCTTAGTTCTTGGTCAGAATCTGGGGGGTACTATTTCTCCTTATGGAGAGCGCCTAGTAGACACAAAGGGTCTTATAGGCTAGGCTAGGGATGGGCAAACTACGGCTCTCCAGCTGTTGTAAAACTACAAATCCCAGTATGCCCAGTCTGCCTACAGCTATCAGTCTAGAGCAGGGCATGATGGGATTTGTAGTTTTACAACAGCTGGAGAGCCGCAGTTTGCCCATCCCTGGGCTAGGCAATGCTCCTCTGGATTTCTGGGAAAAGGATGTTCAAATTAGCTTTCCTTCCAAAAGGAAAATAAAGCATGAATAAAGAGTGCTTTAACATATGGCAGAAAAATCCACCAGAAATCATATAGATGCAGATTTTTATAAAGTAATTTTGACAAGCAGATTAGGAAGGGGATTTCTGTGTGGACTACCCCTGTTGAAATAAATGGAAACATTCCGTTTCAGAAAATCTGCAAAAAATAATTATTTACACTGCAGAATGTTAATTCCACAGTGAAACACAGTGCAAGGATTGACAATTTTCATCCCTATAGGATAACAAGGGGGAACTCTCTATGTTGCAGATTTTCTGGTGGAATTTTCCACCACATGGGAAGGCACCCTAAGCCTTCTTATAGAGAGTGACTAGTAGGGGTGAGGAGTCTTGTAGGCCAGGCAATACTCCTCTGGGTTTCTGGGGTTCCTGAAAAAAAGATGTAAATTAGCTTTACTTGTTTAGGGAAGGTAATTTGTATAACCTTTTCCCAGAAACCCAGAGGATGCCTATAAAGCTCTTTGTGCCTACTAGTCTCATCTAGCTAAGACAGTTTTTCTTCTTCTCTTCTACCCAAATGAATCTGAAGGAATTCTGATTGTAATGAATCAGACTTTTTTTTTCAAAAATTCAGGTTGAATTTCAATTCGAAGCAATCAATTTACCCATTTCTAATTATATTCGCCTCATTGATTTATATAATTATTTTAAACATTTAGCATTAAAGATGTCTACTTTTGCAAACCTGACTCTACATGGGAAAGTGGGTGTGGTTAGCTAGGCGAGAAGACATTCACCAGGTTTAACGTGAAATATGATGCAATCTCACTCCAGTAGGGGGGTAGTATAAAACTGGAGTAATGGCTCTTGACATATTTGAAGATGTGTCAAAGGTATTAAAGAATGTGTGATTCTCAAAAATTTATGACAGATATACCCCGCTGACACTCTTGTTCAGTATTAGCGCCATTCTATTAAATAGAATTGCGCTGCAATACCTGACATAGACTATGGGCAAGAAGGGTGCTATGTTTGTTCTAATGTAATATAACCCCTTTAATTGCTGATTCTAAATACGTATGATAATCCATAAGAATTTTTTAAAAGATTGCAAATGACAAACACAATTAGTCATGTGATATTGTGACTTTAGAAGTTTAGTGAGACAAAAAACATTGCTGAGCTCTAAATACCCTTTTTGGTAGCCGTGCCCATGTACTTTCTCCTTTTAGAACTGTTCGCTTACTGCATAATTTTGACATAGGTAGGCAGCACGGTGGCTCAGGGGTTAGCACTGGTGACTTGCAACACTGGGGTCCTAGGTTTGAATCTGACCAAGGACAACATCTGCATGGAGTTTGTATGTTCTTCCAGTGTTTGTGTGGGTTTGCTCCCACACTCCAAAGACATACTGATAGGGACCTTAGGCTACATGCACACGACCGTTGTTTTGGTCCACATTCCGAATCGCCATTTTTGCGGCTTGGATGTGGACCCATTCACTTCAATGGGGCCGCAAAAGATGCGGACAGCATTCCATATGCTGTCCGCATCCTTTGCTCTGTTCCGTGGTCTGCAAAAAATATATAACCTGTCCTATTCTTGTCCGTTTTGCGGACAAGAATAGGCAGTTATATTAATGGCTATCCGCAAATTGCGGAATGCACGCGGACGCCATCCGTGTTTTGCGGATCTGCAATTTGCGGACCGCAAAACACACAACGGTCATGTGCATATAGCCTTAGATTGTGTGCCCCATTGGGGACAGCTTGATAGTGGTAATGTCTGTAAAGCGCTGCGTAATATGTCAGCGCTATATAAGTGCATTAACCCCTTAGTGACCAGCCTGTTTTGGGCCTTACTGAACAAGCGTTTTTCTTTCTTTTTGCATTGTCGCGTTCCAAGAGCTTTTTTAGTTTTCCATATTTTTCGATCGCTGGTTAAGTTTTTTCAATGGCTAAAAATAAATTGGCTAAATGTAGTCCGAGTCGTTAAGGACGCGACAATATCAAACATATTTTTTTTATTGAGTAAATGAGTGGGATTTTTTTTATTGAGTAAATGAGTTAGTTTTTTTACCACTTAATAGTACCACAAGAAAAACTCATTGCTTCCGGATGCAATCTGTTTTTCACTCAAGCCCCATTCACTTCTATGGAACCAGAGCAGTGTTGGGTTCGGAATGGGGGGACATTGGGGGGGGGGGACGACGACTCGACAATGCGCTTGTCATGTGCACAGACTCATTGAAATGAATGGGTCAGGATTCAGTCCGGATGCTATGCGTTTGCTTCACACATCGCACCCGGACGGAAAACTCACTCATGGGAAAGAGATAGAAGGGCAGAGGAATACGGGTAAAATACAATAAAACTCCTAAAAATTTACATCGACTTGAATATATTTCTAATAGAGAATTTATTTCCTTTATCGTTTTTCTTATGGCTGTTATTTTTGCAGTACCATTAGTGTTGTAACTTTGATGCAGTGTCCGGTAAAATATTTGCGTGGTGTAAAGTGTTCTAGGTAGTGTTGAGCGAACTTCTGTTTTCAAGTTCGGCGTACAAGGTTCGGGTTATCTAAGAATTGCTTTATGGATTTTGCTACCACAGACCATTATGGTCCGTGGTAGCGGAATCCATAACGGAATTATTAGATAACCCAAACCTTGTACACCGAAGTTGAAAACAGAAATTCGCTCATCCCTAGTTACGCTACTTTCACACTAGCGTTAATATTTTCCGGTGTTGAAATCCATCATAGGGTCTCAATACCAGGAAAAAAAAGCTTCCTTTTTGTCCCCATTCATTGTCAATGGGGACAAAACGTAACTGAACAGAACGGAATGCTCCAAAATGCATTCCTTTCCGTTCTCATACTGCATGCTGAGGTTTGCTTTCCATCCTGGGATGCGGAGCAAAACGAATCCGTCATGACCCACAATGCAAGTCAATGGGGACGGATCCGTTTTCTCGGACACAATCTGACACAATAGAAAACTCCATTGACTTTCAATGGAGTTCATGACGGTTCCGTATTGGCGATGTTAAAGATAATACAAACTGATCCGTTCATAACGGATGCAGATGGTTGTATTATCAGTAACGGAAGCGTTTTTGCTGAAGCCTGCTGGATCCAGTAAAAACGCTAGTGTGAAAGTAGCCTTATAGGTTACAATTCCTGGACAATTGTCAAAGCTTTTGTGTGAAATATTGGCCAACAGTTTATATTCTAATAAGAATTGTGAGTAGGGATGAGCGAACTCGAACTGTATAGTTCGGGTTCGTACCGAATTTTGGGGTGTCCGTGACACGGACCCGAACCCGGACATTTTCGTAAAAGTCCGGGTTCGGGTTCGGTGTTCGTCGCTTTCTTCGCGCTTTTGTGACGCTTTCTTGGCGCTTTTTGAAAGGCTGCAAAGCAGCCAATCAACAAGCGTCATACTACTTGCCCCAAGAGGCCATCACAGCCATGCCTACTATTGGCATGGCTGTGATTGGCCAGAGCACCATGTGACCCAGCCTCTATTTAAGCTGGAGTCACATAGCGCCGCCCGTCACTCTGCTCTGATTAGCGTAGGGAGAGGTTGCGGCTGCGACAGTAGGGCGAGATTAGGCAGATTAACTCCTCCAAAGGACTTGATTAACTGATCGATCTGCAGCTGTGGATCATTGAGCTGCTGATCCTCAATTGCTCACTGTTTTTAGGCTGCACAGACCGTTTGTCAGTCTCATTTTTCTGGGGTGATCGGCGGCCATTTTGTGTCTTGTGGTGCGCCAGCACAAGCTGCGACCAAGTGCATTTAACCCTCAATGGTGTGGTTGTTTTTTGGCTAAAGCCTACATCAGGGTGAAGCTGTCACACCAAGTGCATTTAACCAGCAATAGTCTGTTCATTTTTTGGCCATATACAAAATCAGGGGCAAGCTGCGCCTGTCACCAAGTGCATTTAACCCTCAATGGTGTGGTTGTTTTTTGGCTAAAGCCTACATCAGGGTGAAGCTGTCACACCAAGTGCATTTAACCAGCAATAGTCTGTTCATTTTTTGGCCATATACAAAATCAGGGGCAAGCTGCGCCTGTCACCAAGTGCATTTAACCCTCAATGGTGTGGTTGTTTTTTGGCTAAAGCCTACATCAGGGTGAAGCTGTCACACCAAGTGCATTTAACCAGCAATAGTCTGTTCATTTTTTGGCCATATACAAAATCAGGGGCAAGCTGCGCCTGTCACCAAGTGCATTTAACCCTCAATGGTGTGGTTGTTTTTTGGCTAAAGCCTACATCAGGGTGAAGCTGTCACACCAAGTGCATTTAACCAGCAATAGTCTGTTCATTTTTTGGCCATATCCCAGTCTAATTCTGTCACTAAATCCATACCGGTCACCCAGCGCCTAAATACTAGGCCTCAAATTTATATCCAGCTAAATCTGTCCCTAGTGCTGTAGCTGGGCGAGTTATTTAGTGTCCGTTCAAGCACATTTCTTGTTCTGGGTTGAAATACAATTCCCAATTTAGCAATTTCATAATTTAGTGGTTCCTGCTATATCAGAGCTATTTGAAATCTATCCCAAAAAGGGTATATAATATTGAAGGTGCACATTGGGTCATTCAGAATAACTTCACACACACCCGCTACTGTGTATTTCCAAGTCTAATTCTGTCACTAAACCCATACCTGTCACCCAGCGCCTAAATACTAGGCCTCAAATTTAAATCCCTCTAAATCTCTCGTTACCCACCGCTGTACTGTTGTTGCTGGGCAAGATATTTAGTGTCCGTCAAAGCACATTTTTTGTTCTGGGTTGAAGTACAATTCCCAATTTAGCAATTTCATAATTTAGTGGTTTCTGCTATATCAGAGCTATTTGAAATCTATCCCAAAAAGGGTATATAATATTGAAGGTGCACATTGGGTCATTCAGAATAACTTCACACACACCCGCTACTGTGTATTTCCAAGTCTAATTCTGTCACTAAACCCATACCTGTCACCCAGCGCCTAAATACTAGGCCTCAAATTTAAATCCCTCTAAATCTCTCGTTACCCACCGCTGTACTGTTGTTGCTGGGCAAGATATTTAGTGTCCGTCAAAGCACATTTTTTGTTCTGGGTTGAAGTACAATTCCCAATTTAGCAATTTCATAATTTAGTGGTTCCTGCTATATCAGAGCTATTTGAAATCTATCCCAAAAGGGTATATAATATTGAAGGTGCACATTGGGTCATTCAGAATAACTTCACACACACCCGCTACTGTGTATTTCCAAGTCTAATTCTGTCACTAAACCCATACCTGTCACCCAGCGCCTAAATACTAGGCCTCAAATTTAAATCCCTCTAAATCTCTCGTTACCACCGCTGTACTGTTGTTGCTGGGCAAGATATTTAGTGTCCGTCAAAGCACATTTTTTGTTCTGGGTTGAAGTACAATTCCCAATTTAGCAATTTCATAATTTAGTGGTTTCTGCTATATCAGAGCTATTTGAAATCTATCCCTAAAAGGGTATATAATATTGAAGGTGCACATAGGGTCATTCAGAATAACTTCACACACACGCTTCTGTGCATTTCCAAGTCTAATTCTGTCACTAAATCCATACCGGTGACCCAGCGCCTAAATACTAGGCCTCAAATTTAAATCCCTCTAAATCTCTCGTTACCCACCGCTGTACTGTTGTTGCTGGGCAAGATATTTAGTGTCCGTCAAAGCACATTTTTTGTTCTGGGTTGAAGTACAATTCCCAATTTAGCAATTTCATAATTTAGTGGTTCCTGCTATATCAGAGCTATTTGAAATCTATCCCAAAAAGGGTATATAATATTGAAGGTGCACATTGGGTCATTCAGAATAACTTCACACACACCCGCTACTGTGTATTTCCAAGTCTAATTCTGTCACTAAACCCATACCTGTCACCCAGCGCCTAAATACTAGGCCTCAAATTTAAATCCCTCTAAATCTCTCGTTACCGCTGTACTGTTGTAGCTGGGAAAGTTATTTAGTGCCCGTCAAAGCACATTTTTTGTTCTGGGTTGAAGTACAATTCCCAATTTAGCAATTTCATAATTTAGTGGTTCCTGCTATATCAGAGCTATTTGAAATCTATCCCAAAAAGGGTATATAATATTCAAGGTGCACATTGGGTCATTCAGAATAACTTCACACACACGCTTCTGTGCATTTCCAAGTCTAATTCTGTCACTAAATCCATACCGGTCACCCAGCGCCTAAATACTAGGCCTCAAATTTATATCCCGCTGAATTTGAATACAATACATTGGGCCAAATAATATATTTGTTGTTGTGGTGAACCATAACAATGAGAAAAACATCTAGTAAGGGACGCGGACGTGGACATGGTCGTGGTGGTGTTAGTGGACCCTCTGGTGCTGGGAGAGGACGTGGCCGTTCTGCCACATCCACACGTCCTAGTGTACCAACTACCTCAGGTCCCAGTAGCCGCCAGAATTTACAGCGATATATGGTGGGGCCCAATGCCGTTCTAAGGATGGTAAGGCCTGAGCAGGTACAGGCATTAGTCAATTGGGTGGCCGACAGTGGATCCAGCACGTTCACATTATCTCCCACCCAGTCTTCTGCAGAAAGCGCACAGATGGCGCCTGAAAACCAACCCCATCAGTCTGTCACATCACCCCCATGCATACCAGGGAAACTGTCTCAGCCTCAAGTTATGCAGCAGTCTCTTATGCTGTTTGAAGACTCCGCTGGCAGGGTTTCCCAAGGGCATCCACCTAGCCCTTCCCCAGCGGTGAAAGACATAGAATGCACTGACGCACAACCACTTATGTTTCCTGATGATGAGGACATGGGAATACCACCTCAGCATGTCTCTGATGATGACGAAACACAGGTGCCAACTGCTGCGTCTTTCTGCAGTGTGCAGACTGAACAGGAGGTCAGGGATCAAGACTGGGTGGAAGACGATGCAGGGGACGATGAGGTCCTAGACCCCACATGGAATGAAGGTCGTGCCACTGACTTTCACAGTTCGGAGGAAGAGGCAGTGGTGAGACCGAGCCAACAGCGTAGCAAAAGAGGGAGCAGTGGGCAAAAGCAGAACACCCGCCGCCAAGAGACTCCGCCTGCTACTGACCGCCGCCATCTGGGACCGAGCACCCCAAAGGCAGCTTCAAGGAGTTCCCTGGCATGGCACTTCTTCAAACAATGTGCTGACGACAAGACCCGAGTGGTTTGCACGCTGTGCCATCAGAGCCTGAAGCGAGGCATTAACGTTCTGAACCTGAGCACAACCTGCATGACCAGGCACCTGCATGCAAAGCATGAACTGCAGTGGAGTAAACACCTTAAAACCAAGGAAGTCACTCAGGCTCCCCCTGCTACCTCTTCTGCTGCTGCCGCCTCGGCCTATTCTGCTGCTGCCGCCTCGGCCTCTTCCTCCGCCTCTGGAGGAACGTTGGCACCTGCCGCCCAGCAAACAGGGGATGTACCACCAACACCACCACCACCACCTCCGTCACCAAGCGTCTCAACCATGTCACACGCCAGCGTTCAGCTCTCCATCTCACAAACATTTGATAGAAAGCGTAAATTCCCACCTAGCCACCCTCGATCCCTGGCCCTGAATGCCAGCATTTCTAAACTACTGGCCTATGAAATGCTGTCATTTAGGCTGGTGGACACAGACAGCTTCAAACAGCTCATGTCGCTTGCTGTCCCACAGTATGTTGTTCCCAGCCGGCACTACTTCTCCAAGAGAGCCGTGCCTTCCCTGCACAACCAAGTATCCGATAAAATCAAGTGTGCACTGCGCAACGCCATCTGTAGCAAGGTCCACCTAACCACAGATACGTGGACCAGTAAGCACGGCCAGGGACGCTATATCTCCCTAACTGCACACTGGGTAAATGTAGTGGCAGCTGGGCCCCAGGCGGAGAGCTGTTTGGCGCACGTCCTGCCGCCGCCAAGGATCGCAGGGCAACATTCTTTGCCTCCTGTTGCCACCTCCTCCTTCTCGGCTTCCTCCTCCTCTTCTTCCACCTGCTCATCCAGTCAGCCACACACCTTCACCACCAACTTCAGCACAGCCCGGGGTAAACGTCAGCAGGCCATTCTGAAACTCATATGTTTGGGGGACAGGCCCCACACCGCACAGGAGTTGTGGCGGGGTATTGAACAACAGACCGACGAGTGGTTGCTGCCGGTGAGCCTCAAGCCCGGCCTGGTGGTGTGTGATAATGGGCGAAATCTCGTTGCAGCTCTGGGACTAGCCAATTTGACGCACATCCCTTGCTTGGCGCATGTGCTGAATTTGGTGGTGCAGAAGTTCATTCACAACTACCCCGACATGTCAGAGCTGCTGCATAAAGTGCGGGCCGTCTGTTCGCGCTTCCGGCGTTCACATCCTGCCGCTGCTCGCCTGTCTGCGCTACAGCGTAACTTCGGCCTTCCCGCTCACCGCCTCATATGCGACGTGCCCACCAGGTGGAACTCCACCTTGCACATGCTGGACAGACTGTGCGAGCAGCAGCAGGCCATAGTGGAGTTTCAGCTGCAGCACGCACGGGTCAGTCGCACTACAGAACAGCACCACTTCACCACCAATGACTGGGCCTCCATGCGAGACCTGTGTGCCCTGTTGCGCTGTTTCGAGTACTCCACCAACATGGCCAGTGGCGATGACACCGTTATCAGCGTTACAATACCACTTCTATGTCTCCTTGAGAAAACACTTAGGGCGATGATGGAACAGGAGGTGGCCCAGGAGGAGGAGGAGGAGGATGAGGAAGAGGGGTCATTTTTAGCACTTTCAGGCCAGTCTCTTCGAAGTGACTCAGAGGGAGGTTTTTTGCAACAGCAGAGGCCAGGTACAAATGTGGCCAGCCAGGGCCCACTACTGGAGGACGAGGAGGACGAGGATGAGGAGGAGGTGGAGGAGGATGAGGATGAAGCATGGTCACAGCGGGGTGGCACCCAACGCAGCTCGGGTCCATCACTGGTGCGTGGCTGGGGGGAAAGGCAGGACGATGACGATACGCCTCCCACAGAGGACAGCTTGTCCTTACCCCTGGGCAGCCTGGCACACATGAGCGACTACATGCTGCAGTGCCTGCGCAACGACAGCAGAGTTGCCCACATTTTAACCTGTGCGGACTACTGGGTTGCCACCCTGCTGGATCCACGCTACAAAGACAATGTGCCCACCTTACTTCCTGCACTGGAGCGTGATAGGAAGATGCGCGAGTACAAGCGCACGTTGGTAGACGCGCTACTGAGAGCATTCCCAAATGTCACAGGGGAACAAGTGGAAGCCCAAGGCCAAGGCAGAGGAGGAGCAAGAGGTCGCCAAGGCAGCTGTGTCACGGCCAGCTCCTCTGAGGGCAGGGTTAGCATGGCAGAGATGTGGAAAACTTTTGTCAACACGCCACAGCTAACTGCACCACCACCTGATACGCAACGTGTTAGCAGGAGGCAACATTTCACTAACATGGTGGAACAGTACGTGTGCACACCCCTCCACGTACTGACTGATGGTTCGGCCCCATTCAACTTCTGGGTCTCTAAATTGTCCACGTGGCCAGAGCTAGCCTTTTATGCCTTGGAGGTGCTGGCCTGCCCGGCAGCCAGCGTTTTGTCTGAACGTGTATTCAGCACGGCAGGGGGCGTCATTACAGACAAACGCAGCCGCCTGTCTACAGCCAATGTGGACAAGCTGACGTTCATAAAAATGAACCAGGCATGGATCCCACAGGACCTGTCCGTCCCTTGTCCAGATTAGACATTAACTACCTCCCCATAACCATATATTATTGGACTCCAGGGCACTTCCTCATTCAATCCTATTTTTATTTTCATTTTACCATTATATTGCGATGCTACCCAAAGTTGAATGAACCTCTCCTCTGCCTGTGTGCTAGGCCTAAATATATGCCAATGGACTGTTGCAGTGGTGGCTGACATGAAGCCTGATTCTCTGCTATGACATGCAGACTAATTCTCTGCTGACATGAAGCCAGATTGTCTGTTACGGGACCTCTCTCCTCTGCCTGGGTGCTGGGCCTAAATTTATGACAATGGACTGTTGCAGTGGTGGCTGACGTGAAGCCTGATTCTCTGCTATGACATGCAGACTGATTCTCTGCTGACATGAAGCCAGATCGTCTGTTACGGGACCTCTCTGCTCTGCCTGTGTGCTAGGCCTAAATATATGCCAATGGACTGTTGCAGTGGTGGGTGACGTGAAGCCTCATTCTCTGCTATGACATGCAGACTGATTCTCTGCTGTCATGAAGCCAGATTGTCTGTTACGGGACCTCTCTGCTCTGCCTGTGTGCTAGGCCTAAATATATGCCAATGGACTGTTGCAGTGGTGGCTGACGTGAAGCCTCATTCTCTGCTATGACATGCAGACTGATTCTCTGCTGACATGAAGACAGATTCTCTGTTACGGGACCTCTCTCCTCTGCCTGTGTGCTAGGCCTAAATATATGCCAATGGACTGTTGCAGTGGTGGGTGACGTGAAGCCTCATTCTCTGCTATGACATGCAGACTGATTCTCTGCTGTCATGAAGCCAGATTGTCTGTTACGGGACCTCTCTGCTCTGCCTGTGTGCTAGGCCTAAATATATGCCAATGGACTGTTGCAGTGGTGGGTGACGTGAAGCCTCATTCTCTGCTATGACATGCAGACTAATTCTCTGCTGACATGAAGACAGATTCTCTGTTACGGGACCTCTCTCCTCTGCCTGTGTGTGTGCTGGGCCTAAATATATGCCAATGGACTGTTGCAGTGGTGGCTGACGTGAAGCCTCATTCTCTGCTATGACATGCAGACTGATTCTCTGCTGACATGAAGCCAGATTCTCTGTTACGGGACCTCTCTCCTCTGCCTGTGTGCTAGGCCTAAATATATGCCAATGGACTGTTGCAGTGGTGGCTGACGTGAAGCCTCATTCTCTGCTATGACATGCAGACTAATTCTCTGCTGACATGAAGACAGATTCTCTGTTACGGGACCTCTCTCCTCTGCCTGGGTGCCGGGGCCTAAATATCTGAGAATGGACTGTTCCAGTGGTGGGTGACGGGAAGCCAGATTCTCTGCTATGGAACCTCTCTCCAATTGATTTTGGTTAATTTTTATTTATTTAATTTTTATTTTAATTAATTTCCCTATCCACATTTGTTTGCAGGGGATTTACCTACATGTTGCTGCCTTTTGCAGCCCTCTAGCCCTTTCCTGGGCTGTTTTACAGCCGTTTTAGTGCCGAAAAGTTCGGGTCCCCATTGACTTCAATGGGGTTCGGGTTCGGGACGAAGTTCGGATCGGGTTCGGATCCCGAACCCGAACATTTCCGGGATGTTCGGCCGAACTTCTCGAACCCGAACATCCAGGTGTTCGCTCAACTCTAATTGTGAGCTAAAGCTGAACAGATCCTTTGCTATCTTCCGAAAACTGAATTTCCAGTTGCTTCAAGATAATGTTTGTTTGTTTAGTCCATATTAATTGCTGCTTTAATTAAAAACTCTGGAGATGTTGAGAGTTGACAGTATTATACGCAATGATGTGGGGAAAAAATGGAAACACATTTCAGATGCACTGCTAGTTTTAATTGCTTTAGTAGCAATAAAAAGTTTAAGAAAATGGAATTTCCTGCTCCAGACGAGAGGTAATGCAAACTGCATGTTAACTTCCAAGCACTCACAGAGACGTGATCGGCAGCAGTGTAAAAATCTAGAACATTTTGCTACTAGATCTACTCATTATTTTTATTGGGTTTTCATCATCCTTCCAACAAGCTGTGGATGGAACAGCTGTGATCTAAAAATGTCTTGTTATTGAAGCTATGTTCTCTTTAACTTTCTAATAACAAGAGAAGAAATTCAAGTGAGCATTACAGAATACATTTTCTTAAAGGGGTTGTTCACAATTTGGCACCACTGGATTCCGTCTCCTTCGCTCCCCTGGCTCCGCCACAGCTCCTGGGTCCCCCAGTTTTAACATCCGCATTGACGGGAGTCACGTGGCTGCTGCAACCAATGACTGGCTGCAGTGGTGACGTGTGATCCATGTGTCATGTCACTTGGTCACATGATGCATGGGTGACATGTAACTGCCACATAAACCACATCAAACCAGATGTGATGTATTGACACGCAGGAGCTGCGGCGGAGCCAGGGGAGTAAAGGAACCAGAACCCCTGCAAAAATAATAATAATAGAACATGTCCTATTCTTGTCCATTTTGCAGAGAAGGATAGGACATTTCTACAGAATTTAAAGAATTCATGGTGGCATGCACTCGGTCGGGATCCATGTTTTACGGATGCGCAACTTGCGGACTGCAAAACACTGCAACGTGCATGAACCCTAATAGGGATAGAATAGCAGTATGATAGCACATTTGTTCTCTTGATAGACCTAGATAAAGATGCCCACAGAGGAGCATTACACTAATCAGTGTGATGCTCAAAATGAGTGATTACAGGAGGTTCTCTCTGGTCACAGTGATGGTCTGACTGAGAGAGTTAAAGGGGTTCTCCGGGCTTAACATTTTTGGGGCTTTAAAAATCGAACCCGTGGAGGAAAGACTATTGCTCACAAACTTACCTTCCACAGTGCAGCCGTTTTTGAGATCTGCCTCCCGGTCACGTGGTCCCTCCAGGTGGCTTTTCTTTTCTTTCGGGCAAAGTCTGTCTCCTTGTCTTCAGCTCTTCTCTTCCTGGCTTGAGCAGGAGACGGATTGTCACTAATGATGTCACCGCCTCTTGCAAGTTTAAGCACTGGTGCAGTACGCACCATTACAGTGCACATGTGCCGGTATCTCTTTTCCGGCTTCGTACAAACATGCACTGCGCATGTGCCGGGACCGCCAGCCGTCTTCTGAGTGTACAGGCTTCTATGTGAAGCCTGTACTGACTCATGTACAGCGCGATGTAAGCGCTGTACATGAGTGACAGCATAGCGATCAGCCACAGAGGCGGATCACTATGCTGTGGAGGTCATTGGGGGAGCTGTAGATGGCACATGAGGGGAGCTTTGGATGGCACATGGGTGCCCTTGTGGGCAATGTGGATGGCACATGGGTGTCCTTGTGCGCACTGTGGATGGCACTTTGGGGGCACTGTGGATGTCATTAGGGGCACTATGGATGGCACATGGGCAATTTGTGGGCACTGTGTATGGCACATGGGGGTACTGTGGATGTCATTAGGGGCACTATTGAGGGCACATGGGCACTGTGGATGGCACATGGGCACTGTGGATGACACATGGGGGAACTTTGGGGGCACAGTGGAGGTCATTAGGGGCACTATGGATGGCACATGGGCAATTTGTGGGCACTGTGTATGGCACATGGGGGTACTGTGGATGTCATAAGGGGCACTATTGAGGGCACATGGGCACTGTGGATGGCACATGGGGGAACTTTGGGGGCACAGTGGAGGTCATTAGGGGCACTGTGGATGGCACATGAGGCACTGTGGATGGCACTGTTATAGGGGAATGTAGATGGCACTGTTGTGGGGAACTGTAGATAACATCTAGAGTGACCCCATAACAGTGATATCCACAGTGCTCCCATAACAGTGACACTGTTATGGGGGCACTGTGGATGTCACTGTTATGGGGGATCTATGGATGTCACTGTTATGGGGGCCTGTGGATGTCACTGTTATAGACAGAGCCGGACTGGGGGCGCAGCCTTAGGGGGAGGCGACCATGACGGGGGGCTGGTTTGAGGGAGCCCCTGGGGGGGGATTGGTTGGTTTAAGTTAGGGGGGCGGGGGTATGAGGGGTTAAATAGGTGAGGGCCCGGGATGAAGGAGGCCATTTTGGGCAAAAATCGGAGCTGTATGCACTGCACTCTGGACGGAGTAAACTTACTTTACAATGGACGTGGAGGCAATCCTGGCGGAGCTTAGGTCGGCAGCAGCTGCTCGGGGACCCGGCTGGCTCCAGGTGCAGGTCCAGCAGCTGCTCGGAGGGGCGGCTGAGGCTCCCGCTTCGCCTCAGCCACGGGCATCCCGGCCGCGGCGGGCCCGGCCGCCGGCGCGCCTCAGCCCAGACATGGCCTCCCCTCTGGCTCAGCGCCGCAGACGGAGCCCTGCTTCTCAGGACCCTCCACGCCTGCAGGCGCCGGGTGCAGCTCCTTCCCGGGCGCCCAGACGTGGGAGGAATCCGGCCAGTAGGCGGAGCCCTCGCGCAGGCCTCAGCAGCAGCGCAGCAGCGCCACCTCGTGGTCGGGACCGGGAACGGCGGGCTCCCTCCAGGTTCCAGATGTGGATGAGGCCCCTCAGCCAGAGCAGTGTTCCAGAGGGCACGGGGCTGCTGCGGACCTTGGCAGCAGGCCCTCGTCGGCCAGGCAAGTCGAGGAGGAAGTCGTCGCCGCGCCAGTCGTCTCCAGAGGGGATCCGGAAGATCACGTCCCTGGCCCCAGCCCGGCCAGGGGACATCCGTGGGAGATCGCGGTGCCAGGACCGTCTCAGAGGATCGAGCGGCGGGAGTCAGGATCTGCGGCTGATGGGGTCACAGCACCCAGGCAGCCAGGTGAGGCACCTTGGGGACCTTTATGTCAGTTAGTGTCTGGGGGGGCTGGGGGGTCTCAGTCGGATTTGAGTAAGGGACTGGGCCAGCTCGTGGGGGGTTTGGTGGGGTTGTTAGCGAATTTGGGGACGGCAGGGAATCCCGTGTTACCGTTGGGGGGCCTGGGGGGTGGCGGCGGCGGGGCGGGAGCGTCAGGGCCGTTGCCGGCGTGGGGTGTGGGGGCGGTCGTTGGGGGGCCGCCAGCTTCGAGTACACCCACGGTGGTTTCATGTGGGACTTCGGCGTCCGTTCAGACGCAGGTAGGTGGGTCCGAGCAGGAGGATGGTATGCGGTTAGATGATAGGGCTAAGGGAGAGGTTTATGTTTGTTTTGAGGGCCCATTGGGGGCACATTTAAAGCTGGAGGTTAGGGAGCGCATTTGGAAAGGGGAGTATGTGGATATATTTTCCTTACTCCCTTTGGACAGGTTCAATTTGGATAGGGCGCGGAAGGATGAGGGTAAGCGGGAGGACGAGGAGAAGCGTAGGCACCGACTGATACCGCGGACGTTCTCTAACTGGTTGCAGGCGTTCGCGATATTGGCCAGTGTGATAGGGGAGAAGGCGCCGGAGTGCTGCTCCGCGCTTTTTTGTTACCTGGATGCTATTGGCGAGGCTTACCGGGTGTATGGGGGCATGGCCTGGCTGCGTTACGACGAACAGTTTAGGCAGCGGAAGGCGGTACGCCCTAGCATCAAGTGGGACCACAAGGATATCGCCTTGTGGCTCAAGGTGACAGCGCCGGTTCGGTCGGGTCAGCCCTTTCGGAGTGATTCAGGGGCAGGGGGACAATCCGGATTCGCGGCAGCATCCGCGAAGGGGTTGTGTTTTTTATTCAATGAAGGGGGGTGTAAATTTGGAGCCAAGTGCAAATTTAAGCACGAATGTTCCACCTGTGGCGGGTCTCACGGAGCCACGCGGTGCTTTAGAGGGGCACGACAGAAGGGGGGCGAGAGTTCTGGAAAAGGGGGTGACGCCAGTGCGGCTGGAAGAGATGGACCGGTTTCTCGTTAGGTATCCGGATAGGGGGGCTGCGCAGTTGTTGCGGGACGGGTTTTCGGGGGGGTTTAAGATTCCGTTTGTTCCATCAGGGCCGGTGTTGCTTAAGAGGAATTTGCAGTCGGCAAGGGAGCACCCTGAGGTGGTGACGGCGAAATTAGAGAAGGAAGTTAGACTGGGAAGGATGGCTGGCCCATTTTTGGAACCACCTTTGCAGAACTTGCGGGTGTCGCCTCTGGGGGTGGTTCCAAAGAAAGAGGCGAATGCGTTTCGCCTGATTCAACATCTATCCTTTCCTAAGGGATCGTCGGTCAACGATGGTATTGACCCGACGCTGTGCTCGGTAGTCTATACCTCGTTTGATGCGGCAGTGAAGTGGGTTAGGAAGTTTGGGAGGGGTGCGTTGATGGCAAAAACTGATATTGAGTCAGCTTTTAGGTTGTTGCCAGTGCACCCTGAGAGCCTGCATTTGTTGGGATGTTTTTGGGAGGGTAAGTTTTTTGTTGATCGTTGCTTGCCTATGGGGTGTTCGTTGTCCTGCGCGTATTTTGAAACGTTTAGTTCTTTTCTGGAATGGGCGGTAGTGGATTCCTCCGGATGTGAATCACTCATTCACTATCTGGATGATTTCTTATGTATTGGCCCCCCGGGATCCAGGGTGTGCTCTTTGCTGTTGCACACGATGGAGGCGTTGTTTGACTCCTTTGGGGTCCCCTTGGCGGCAGCAAAAACGGTGGGGCCGACCACGGAATTGAGCTTCCTAGGCATAGTGATTGACTCAGTGAGGATGGAATGTAGGCTGCCCTTGGACAAGGTTGAAGACTTGAGAATGGAGGTCGCCAGGGCAGGGCGACTGCGGAAAATCCAATTGCAGAGCTTACAGTCACTCCTGGGGAAGCTAAATTTCGCCTGTAGGATTATCCCCATGGGCAGGGTGTTTAGTAGACGGTTGGCGGCGGCAACGGCGGGGGTGGCGCCGCCGCACCATTTTGTTAGATTGGGGAAGGAGCTTAGGGCGGATTTGCGAGTTTGGGCATCTTTTTTGGAGTGTTATAATGGCAGAGGTCTGTTTATGGGTGAGGCGGTAGACTCTTTTGATTTTGACCTTTTCTCTGACGCGGCGGGGGGAGGCGGTTTCGGGGTCTATTGTGGGGGGCAGTGGTGTGCGGGGGGTTGGCCTGATACCTGGGTGGAGAGAGGCTGGGTCAAGAATTTGGCATTGCTGGAGTTGTTCCCTATTGTGGTGGCAGTACTGTTGTGGGGGGAGGAGTTTAGGAACAAGAAGGTTCGTTTCCATTGTGACAACTTGGGGGTGGTGCAAGCGATTAACGGGTTGTCAGCTTCTTCGCCGTTGGTGGTGCGTCTGTTGCAGAGGCTGGTGCTGGAGTGCTTGTCTCTTAATGCGTGGGTAGTGGCAGTGCATGTACCAGGGGTTGATAACGGTATTGCTGACGCTCTCTCTCGTTCACAGTGGGAACGTTTCCGCCAGCTGGCCCCGGGGGCAGAGGAGCACGGGCTGGACTGCCCGAGTGGCCTATGGGAACTTCTGGAGACACCGTAGCTGGTCTCATACGGGCTTCACTTGCACCCTGTACGTGGGAGACCTATGATAGGGCATGGCAATGTTGGGAGGATTGGAAGACCAGGTTGGCTGTTGTGTCGGATGACTTTGAGATTCCCTTGCTATTGTTCATTGGGCATTGTAGGGAGGAGGGGTGGTCTGTCTCCAGGATTAATAGTTGTATTTCAGGATTGGCGTTCGGTTTTCGTCTTCGGCATCTGCCGGATGTCACTAAGTCTTTTCTGGTGGTGAGGGCTTTGAAGGGTTGGCGGCGTTCTCAGTCAGGGCAGGATGACCGTAGGCCGGTGTCTTTTGCTTTGCTGTTGAGGTTGGGGGAGCAACTAGTCGACGTTTGTGCCTCGCCGTGGGAGTTGCGGTTGTTTCGGTTGGCTTTTTCGCTGGCATTTTTTGGGGCCTTGCGTTTGGGCGAGTTGGTTTCTCCGTCGGTCAAGAGACAGGGGGGGTTGTAAAGGGACGATGTAGACCTTTTTCAGGACAGGGTGGAGTTTCGGATTAGGCGGTCTAAAACTGATGTGGAGGGGAGAGGTCGGAAGGTTGTTTTGTTTGCGGTCCCGGGTTGCGCGATGTGTCCGGTATGTTGCTTAAGGGAGTATGGGGTTGCGGTGGTGGGGACGAATTCCCCTCTCTTGGTGCATGCGGACGGGTCTTTCCTTTCCCGTTTCCAGTTTACGGCGGTCTTTCAGCGGTGTCTAGGGCAGTTGGGCTTAGCGCTAGGGGGCTACTCTAGCCATTCTTTCAGAATTGGTGCAGCGACGGAGGCGGCCAGACGCGGATTTGGGGCAGGATGTGATCATGCGGATAGGAAGGTGGGAATCGATTCGCTTTAGATCGTATATTCGTCTAGATCGGTTGTGATATTGCATTGTATTCTGTCTCATCCCGCACGGTATGCTTTTGTTATTGTTATTTCGTTGCAGGTTCGGACCCAGCGCTAATCTGGATAATGGGTCACTCCTATGTTTTCTGGGGAGCCATCCGGGCAGCGGTTCGGCCGGATGGACAACAGTTGGGGATTGACCGGTCGGTGGCGGTGGTAAGATGGCTGGGGCGTCGGGGTATGGTGTGGGGGGGCGTGTTACCTGAGGTCCACAGGTTTGTTAGGTTGGATAGAGTGCCGGATGTGTTGGTGTTGCACGTGGGGGGCAACGATTTGGGGGCACGGCCGTTGCGGGAATTGGTGAAGGACGTTAAATTCGACCTACTCCGGTTGTGGGCGCTGTTTCCAGGTCTTATTTCCGTTTGGTCGGACATTGTTCCCCGCAAAGTGTGGAGGGGGGCGCGTTCGGTGGAGGGGATAAATAAGGCTAGGATCAAAGCCAACCGGGCCATAGGGCGGTTTATGGCGAGGAATGGGGCGGTGGTAGTACGGCATACCGAACTGGAAAAAGGGGTTGGAGCTTTTTGGCGGGCTGACGGCGTTCACTTGAATGCAGTGGGGATTGACATGTGGTGTCTGGCGATACAGGAGGGCATTGAGACAGCTTTGCGGATGTGGAGGGACGCACAGGCTTAAGGTGTCAAGCATGTGCGTTCATGGCGGTGGGAGGTCCTTGAAGTTGGAGAGATTCAGGTGACGAGGATGGGAGGGCTCCACGGTTGGGGCTGGACTCCTATGGCTGGTGGTCGGTTGTGGCGGAATTTGGGCGAGCCGTCAGTGGTGCCTCCGAGCTGGTGCTTAACGGCTGGGGGCAAGTCGGCTCAAAAAGGACTGGGAAAAATTCCGAGGTTTGGGGCTTCCAGGACCTCCCCCGTGTTACTCAGGGAATTAAGTTGGTTATATCTTATGGGGATGTTTTGTGGGAAATAAAAGGTTAATTATTTATGTATATGTTTTTAATAAACGGCTGCTGTGGCCGATATAATCCAACTTGGTGTCTGTGTCTTATTGGGGTTCTGACGGGGCCGGTTTAGAAGGTTAGGGCTTGTGGTAAGTGAGTCAAGGGTTAGTAGGTGACTGATCGTGAGGGGCGAGCGGCTAATAACCAATACCCCGTCAAGACAGAGCCGGACTGGGGGCGCAGCCTTAGGGGGAGGCGACCATGACGGGGGGCTGGTTTGAGGGAGCCCCTGGGGGGGGATTGGTTGGTTTAAGTTAGGGGGGCGGGGGTATGAGGGGTTAAATAGGTGAGGGCCCGGGATGAAGGAGGCCATTTTGGGCAAAAATCGGAGCTCCCACCCACCCACCCCTGGTTGTTCATGTTCCAGAGCCTGGGCGGATGGCGTGGGATGGGGGGGCGGTTGGAGTGGGGTGATCGTGTAATGATTGGTGATCTTCAATGTTAATTATTTTGTCACGGCGGCTGTGGCGGTGGGAGGTCCTTGAAGTTGGAGAGATTCAGGTGACGAGGATGGGAGGGCTCCACGGTTGGGGCTGGACTCCTATGGCTGGTGGTCGGTTGTGGCGGAATTTGGGCGAGCCGTCAGTGGTGCCTCCGAGCTGGTGCTTAACGGCTGGGGGCAAGTCGGCTCAAAAAGGACTGGGAAAAATTCAGAGGTTTGGGGCTTCCAGGACCTCCCCCGTGTTACTCAGGGAATTAAGTTGGTTATATCTTATGGGGATGTTTTGTGGGAAATAAAAGGTTAATTATTTATGTATATGTTTTCAATAAACGGCTGCTGTGGCCGATATAATCCAACTTGGTGTCTGTGTCTTATTGGGGTTCTGACGGGGCCGGTTTAGAAGGTTAGGGCTTGTGGTAAGTGAGTCAAGGGTTAGTAGGTGACTGATCGTGAGGGGCGAGCGGCTAATAACCAATACCCCGTCAAGGGACACTGTGGATGACACTGTTATGTGGAATATGTGGATGTCACTGTTATGGGAGCATTGTGGATGTCACTGTTATGGGGGTGCTCTAGATGTCACTGTCATGGGGACACTATGGATGTAACTGTTATGGGGGCACTGTGGATGACACTGTTATGGCAGCTCAGTATGAGTGATAGGGATCATCCAAACTACTATCGGCCCAGGAATCCATGTCTCAGTCCATGTGTCAGCCATAATTTCCAGGCCAACCTTGGCTCCCCTGACCAGATAAGAGACTGTCTGTATCATACATTACTGTCATATTGTCAGTTTGGTCAGGAGAGTGCGGTTGGCCTGGGAGATGTGGCGACACGCGGACCGTGTTTCCCAAGAAAAGCCCTCCAGCAGTAAGGACCAAAAAATATAAATTTAGGCCTCATGCACAGGACCATATCTGTTCTGCTTTCTCCAAGTAGCAGATCTGCTAAATAAGGATACTGCCTGTGTGAGATGTGCATTTTTCTCCAGAGCCATTGAGTTTTATGGGTTTTAGATCTGCATTATGAGGACCAGAATAGGACATGTTCTATCTTTTGCTGTACTGATATATGGATGTGGAAAGCACACTGATTAAGTCCATGTGTTTTCCACATCCATATGTGAGTTCTGCAAATAAATGAACATGTCCTAATATGTTCCTCATAATGCAGACCTGAAATCCATAGAAATCAATGGGACTGCAAAAAAATGTGGGCCGCACACGGACAGTATCCTTATTTAGCGGGTAAATGGATACGGTCCTGTGCATAAGAGTTTAGATAGATAGCTCAGCAGGCTGTATCATACAAAATGGGATTAGATACACAGCTCAGCAGGCTGTATCATACAAAATGGAATTAGATACACAGCTCAGCAGGCTGTATCATAGAAGATGTGCAACACCAAGCGATCAAAAAGGCATATGCCCCCCCAAATAGTACCAATCAAACCGTCATCTCATCCCCAAAAAATCATACCCTACCTAAGATAATCACCCAAAAACTGAAAAAACTATGGCTCTCAGACTATGGAGACACTAAAACATGATGTTTTTTTGTTTCATTATATAAATAAATAAAAAGTAGACATATTAGGTATTGCCGCGTCCATAATAACCTGCTTTATGAAAATATCACATGACCTAACCCCTCAGGTGAATACCGTTAAAAAATAAAAATAAAAACGGTGTAAATAAAGATTTTTTTTGTCACCTTACATCACAAAAAGTTTAATAGCAAGAGATCAAAAAGTCATACGCCCCCCAAAATAGTGACAATCAAACCGTCATCTCATCCTGAAAAAATATTGCCCCTACACAAGACAGTCGGCCAAAAAATAAATAAAACAATGACTTTCAGTATGTGGAGACACTTTTTTGGAGTTTATACTCTAGGGGTGCATCAAGGGGGCTTCAAATGGGACATGGTGTCAAAAAACCTGTCCAGCAAAATTTTCCTTCTGAGCCCTGCCGTGTGCCCGTACAGCACTTTACGACCACATATGGGGTGTTTCTGTAAACTACAGAATCAGGGCCATAAATATTGAATTTTGTTTGGCTATTAATCCTTGCTTTGTAACTGGAAAAAATTGATTCAAATAAAAAATCTGCCCAAAAAATTTATATCTATTTTCCATAAATTCTTGTGGAACACCTAAAGGGTTAACAAAGTTTGTAAAATGAGTTTTGAATACCTTAAGGGGTGTAGTTTGTAAAATTTATTTTTGGGTGGTTTCTATTATGTAAGCCTCACAAAGTGACTTCAGACCTAAACTGGTCCTGAAAAAGTGGGTTTCAGAAATTTTCTGAAAAATTTCAAGATTTGCTTCTAAATTTCTAAGCCTTGTAACATCCCCAAAAAATAAAATGGCATACGGGGAATGTAAAATAATAACTATTTTTGGAGGTATTACTATCTATTATAAAAATAGAGAAATAGACATTTGGAAATTTGCTAATTGTTTGCAAAATGTTTTGTAAATTTGGTATTTTCTTTTTCTTTTTATAAATAAAAATGTATTTTTTGACCCCATTTTACCAGTGTCATGAAGTACAATATGTGATGAAAAAACTATCTCAGAATGGCCTGGATAAGTAAAAGCGTTTTAAAGTTATTCACACATAAAATGACACTGATCAGATTTGCAAAATATGGCCTGGTCCTTAAGGTGAAATATGGCCGTGTCCTCTAAATGTCCAAACAAATAGGAGGTTTAAAAGCCAGGACAGGAAGTAATATACATGAAGTGACTTCAAAAAATGATATCCAGAAAATGACCCACCTGTTTTGTAATAAAATATATATAGAACATTAACATATAGGCTGTTGATGAGTGATACAATTCTTATGATGGTGGTGTTTCTATAAAGGAGAAATACAAATATAATCAGTCTACTTGTAGATAGACAGTATTCAGTGCTGCTACAAGGGCAGTATAAGTGGTACTGCTATTGGGTGCACATGCAAATATGGGGCTAAAATTTACCTGTTGGTTACCACACACAGTTGCCACATGGGTGCTCTGGATTTTTGCAGAATTAAGGGGCCACATTTAAAAGGAAGACATATGTAAACCTGGTTGCCAACATGGTGCCCTGTTGGCAGTATTTTGTTGGCCTTCTCCCTTGGGCCTGCTATATAAATATTAAATTACTGTATGTGCCTTAAAGGGACACTGACAGGGCCAATAAGCATATTGAGGTCTATATATGTGACTACAGGTCTTATACAGGGTATTACAATCATATAAGTATCCCCCCTGTCCACATTATACAAACAGTAAACTTTAAGTTTTATAACCTGCTCCAAAGTCTGCAATCTGCCCAAGGGGCGGCGTTTCACTTCTCTTGCGCCCAGCCAGCCTCCCCCACTGCCGATTTGAAGCGCCGCCCAGCTCATGAATATTCAGTTTGCTGGGCGGCTTCTGCGGTCCCCGCTCGGAAGCGCTTCACTTAACAGTGCCCTGCGCATGCGCCGGATCTTGTGAAGTCGGGGACAGTAAGCGCCGCCCAGCGAAGTGAATATTGATGAGCTGGGCGGCGCTTACTGTACCGGACTTCACAAGATCCGGCGCATGCGCAGGGCACTGTTCAGCGCAGCGCTTCAGAGCGGGGACCGCAGAAGCCGCCCAGCAAACTGAATATTCATGAGCTGGGCAGCGCTTCAAAGCGGCAGTTGGGGGAGGCTGGCTGGGCGCAAGAGAAGTGAAACGCCGCCCCTTGGGCAGATTGCAGACCTTGGAGCAGGTTATAAAACTTAAAGTTTACTGTTTGTATAATGTGGACAGGGGGGATACTTATATGATTGTAATACCCATTATAAGACCTGTACTGCCATATATATACCTCAATATGCTTATTGGCCCTGTCAGTGTCCCTTTAATTTCAAAATCGGTCAATAAAATCATTCTCCTTTAGGTTATCACTTACTGTACCAGATAGGTTATAAGTTATAAAATGGAAATTGATGGATATAGTACATGGTTCAAAGGCCTAAACCATATCCTATTGGAGGGTCATACATTTCTGATGGTAGGCCTGATGGCATTAGTGGAAGATTTAAGACATTAGACTTCCTATCCTTTCTGGACAAACTCCATCCATAAGTGCTGTTACAAAGGGTACCCAATTTGTTTCAGGTCTCTCCCATTAATGGATGTTGTTGTGAAGGTTTGGAGTAACTTCGGAGGGCACTTTACATGCTAAAATTTACAGTGTAAGGATACAGTATGGCCACACAGTCAGGTTTCTGCATACAGTTTTGGAAGCCAAAATCAGAAGTGGATTATAAAAGAAGAGAAAATATATAGGACAGATACAACTTCTCTTTTTTTCAATTCATTCCTAGTTTTGGCTTTCAAAACTGCAGTTACAATAGGCACTCTGAGGTGGTTCCCGCAGCTGGACCTTTAGTGTTCAGCTCATTATGCCATAAGAAAGGAGCTTGTCCTGAGTGGACAGTCCCTTTAACTGAATATTCCTGTGGTTTAAATCTTGTGGAAAAACCTCTTTAAGCATTTATGGCACATCCACAGGGTATGCTATATATGTTGGACAAGTTTGTATCCCATCTCTAGGACCCTCACCCATTGGGGAGATGGTGGTTGCAGGCGACCATTCCACTAAACCGAGAGATGTTTGTTCATCCTGGAAGTGGGGGTCCAGAGGTGAGACCTACACCTACCAGGCATTTGAAATATCTTGTATGTATGCAAAAATGAAAGTGTTAATATCCTTTTAACTATCCAGAAAAATGTACTATGAAGACAGTAATTGTTCTGTAATTGTATGGTACTAACAACTATAGCTTCGTACTAAGGGGAATTTCATCAGTCACTTATTATTCATGCTTCAACTATGTTATTGGTGGTTGTTGGTAAATGTTACATATGTGTCATTTATTGTCAACCCAGAAAGTGACATATGAAGCATTACAGAAACTACCCCTATACGTCATGAAAATCATGTATTTGTATATGCTTATTGTACAACAAGCAATATGGGGAAAATCTTAAGGTCATTGACTTAAGGTCCCTATTTACAGGACGACAGAGCAGCAGATTGTCAGGAGGGAAGCGTTCCTTCCTGACAATCTACTGCTCACTGGTGGAGGAGACCACTGCATTTATATGTAGCAATCTCCTCCAGAGTATGTGGAGGAGCGATTGGTAACGCCATCGCTCATCCCTATACTGACTCGTCGTTTGCCGGCAGCAGAGCCTGTTTACACAACATGATCTGCTGCCAGTAAACGATTGTTTTTGTATGTGCACGATTCAATTACCCGAGGAACGAGCGTTTCGCTGTTCATTGGGTAATAGTTGGCACATTTACCCAGGCTGATAATCACTAATGAGCATTCCTATGAATGCTCATTAGCGATTATCTTTTGGATTCTTGGCCAATGTAAAGAGCCAGAGGTTGTCCAGTTAGTTTGTATTTATATTTTTTTATTTTATTTGCATCCCCTCTCCTTTTGCCCAGCCAGTAAAACCTGTGTAGAAATCCATACTCGCCTGTATTCTCCCTGCCCTGTTCTGGGTACTGGGCTCTCTACACTGGACTTCTGGTCCTTTCTGTCAACCTCTCCACAAATCGGTAATGAGAGCAGCTGCAGTCAATGACTGGCCCTAGTGGTTACATGCTCTCAACTCTAGTGAAGAGTGCCAGGGACCCAGTTTGGTGGAATGGAGAGGCAGGGCATGGGTGGGCATAGATTTCTCCACAGGTACCTCCGACTGGGGTGAAAATGTAAAAAAAAACAAATGGACAACCCTTTTAATGAAATGATTAACTGGCATTTTTACATTTCTCTCCATTCATACATATAGGAATTACACAAGAGCTGTCATGGCCTAGATCAGAAGCAAACATTTGGTTGGTCAAAAATAAGTGACCAAATATAAACTGTGACATACTTCTTATAGTCTTCTATGGACCAAATATAAACCAACAGGAGACTTTGCATATATACTAAAGGGTACTTTGGACTATGGACATGTGCCCTAATTACCACTATGCAGAACCATCAACTCACTACTTTATTGTACTTTGAAGGGTTACCTTGCACTGTGATTTTTGCTGTTATGTGCACTCCTGTTCATTTGCACTATTATTACTTTATAGCTGCACTGCACTGTGGAAAGAGTTAATGCACAGCCAGCTAATACTCTGACTACTTTCTACCTATGCAAAGTTGGAGGGGAAAAAACAGACACACTGACCTTATGACTGTCTGGTTTAGTTCTGAAGATTTGTTTATGTCTGGAAAAACTGCCTATTCATTCCCAGAGACTTGCATTGAGGCTCTATACAAGTTTATGATAGACAGGGATTGTAACAATGTTTCTGTTTAGGGTGCATTCACACGACCGTAAGTGTTTTGCAGTCCGCAAATTGTGAATCCGCAAAACACGGATACCGGCTGTGTGCATTCCGCATTTTGCGGACCACACATAGCCAGCACTATATAGAAAATGCCTGTTCTTGTCCATGATTTTGGACAAAGATAGGACATGCTCTATATTTTGTGCAGGGCCGCAGAACTGAACAACGAATGTGAACCGCAGACAGTGTGCTGTCTGCATCTTTTGCGGCCCCATTGAAATAAATCGGTCCACACCCATTCCGCAGAATTGAGGAACAGATGCAGACCCAGAATTACGGTTGTGTGAATGCACCTTTAGGCTGTGTTTTCTCACTTCACCACTCCCACTAGACGGTTGTATTTCATCTAGAAACTGTATACACTCGTATAAGGAGAGCAGTCAGAGCTCCTAGTTGTCTGCAGATAGGGACCAGTGCTTAGTAGAAGAGACTTTGCCAGACTGCATGAGTGACCAGAAGAAGATGCTGAGATGGGTATGCTGAGCCACAGTCCCGGGTTCCCTGCCCTGTGATTAGGGTTCCAGCCGGATGACTGATACACAGACCCTGGGCCACCAGCCTTTGGCCAGGTTACTAGCCTTCTGAGAGAGAGCAAGAGGGACAGCTAGCTCAGGTCTTTCCACAGCATGAAACCTTCTTCCAGGAAGAAGACTAGAGAAGGCAGCTCAGTGTTTTGCCTGTGTTTTTTGCACTTGAGTTCCTCCAGTAAAGAAGTACAATGGTTACTGCAGACCTTGGCTCTTCTGGGCTTAAGGTGGGTGCACCATGCCTTCCCTTCCGGAAAGCAACATCATGGAGCTTTAAAGTATAACTGTCATATTTTTATTTTTTGGGAGTATTGGATTGTGGTGATTAATATCACATTGGTAGCCCTATTTCAACTTTTCACTGTGTATTCAATTACCCCTTAATTCCACATTTTTGTTCCCTGTACTGCCTACTTTTACCTGTGCTTCAAATAGGGTTGCTAGGCATGGTCCATCTATCTGTTGAAGGACAGAAGACGCAGAAGCACGCTGCGTGCAAGGTCACATTACTGACAGCCAGGGACTGTAAGTAAATGATTAAAGCCAGGTCCTCCCCAGCAGCTGATAACAGTGCCTGGGCTGTGTGCACTTCTCCCTGTCCCTGCGCTTGGCAGACGCTTCGTCGGTCCACTCGGCCGCTCCATCCTCAATGCGCCGGGTGTAGATGTGATGTCATCAGCGCAGGCGCATTGAGGATGGAGCGGCCGAGCGATCGGCCGCCTCTCAGTGCGCCTGCGCCGATTGAAGACAGGTACGGCCGCGGCGCAGGCACCAGATTTTGAATGCAAACAGGCAGGGCCAGTAGAGAACGATTCCGTTCCCTGGCCCTGTCAAAAACGTTTGTGGGGTGACAGAAGCCCTTTAATAAAAGGTGGACAACTCCTTTAATGATATTTAGCATTATCACAGCTACCCCATTGTGTCTTGTCAAATATCAATCTCTGCATATATTTTCTTTTCTTTTTTTATAGTAGACAGATGTTTATCTGAAGATGGATATCATCTGTCTGCAACTGTATAAAGATTTTGATGGATTTATTCAGTGTATCCTTCAAAAGAAAACATATACAGCTGGAAATTGGCATCCTTTCTCTACAGTGAATATGATTGGTGTTTTATAGTATATTGTAATGTTATAGTATACCTTAACAATATGCCCTAAACATGATGTTGTGAATACCTAACTTTTATTGAAGTGTGACCTAGTGTGTCCAGGTCTGCCTGAGGTATTTAAAGGCGCCTGAGCAACTTTGGTTTCTAGCCTTGTCTAGTTCCTGTGAGCAAAGGTGTTTTTGTGATTTGTGCCATTACTTTATACCGCACCCTACATCTTGTTTAACGGACCTTGCCTTTCTGCCACCTGCCCTGACCTTGTATCTTGTCTTACGGATTTTGCTATTATGTCCCCTGCCCTGACCTTGGACTTCGCCATATTTTCACCTGCCCTCGGACATCGTTTATGGACTTCGCCGTGTTGCCCCCTGGCCTGAACATGGACTCTTCATCCCAACCATGCCTCCATCTGATCAACCTCTGGCCACCTAGCATCCTGTGGGTGTCCTGTGCCATCTGGAGGCCAGTCCAGTGGGTCCACACCACGGTTCTCATTTCCCTATGTTCCAACCGCCCCTCAGAGGTAAGGCCTGGTGTATCCCTCAGAAAGTCTATCCTCACCATCAGAGATATTGTGACGAACAAGGGGAACACTGGGGAAACACTGACTCTGCCCCAGGTTGTTGTGGTTCACCATCTACTATTAACACATTTTCCCAGGCGCAGGAAAGGGTTTGGTCCCGACGTTGGGCGGTTCCAAAATTATACCCCGAGACATTGAGGTCTGCCAATTCAGGACCCGGTGGCAAGTCCTCCACGTCTCCCACCATCAAACTTAGTGGGGTTGTCTCCCTCTCTTCCACCGAAGTGGCGGTCACCCCTACCGCTGGCCCTTCGTTCTCAGGTTTCCAGGGTTCTGGTCTCCCCCCTGAGCCGGGCCACTCTGCTAGGGTTACCCCTTTCTCATGGGTATCATTGCAGGCCACAGTGCCCGGGAAGTCTCTCCCTATTATAAGTTTGTAGTGTAAATTTGGGGCCACTGCCACTTCGTAAGTCCATCTGCCAGCCCCTGTGGTTAGAGTCACCAGACCGGTAGGATAGTCTTTTAAGTCCCCATGAATGCATGTAACTAGGGACACCAGACTCTCTGAGTCCAGCAGAACCTCCGCTGGAGTGTCTCCTACCTCCACCTGGCACAGGTGGTTTAGAGTTTTTGGGGTACCTGCTGCACACAGCTTCCATGGTTTCCACCTGATGGGGACAGTCAACTCTTACATGGCCCGGCTCCTGACACTGCCAGCAGTCTATCGGAGCCAGGTCCGTAGAGGGTACACCCGGTGGGTTTGGTTGGTACATGTCGCTGGGTCAGGGATGGAGATTTACGGGGTTTGACTGCCCCCCTCCCAAAAGAACCCCCTGTAACAGTCTTAGTAGCCTCGTAGCGCTCCACCAGGTCCACCATTTCTAGGGCGTTGCCAGGAGACACTTGGCTGATCCAGTGCTGTAGAGGGGGTGGCAGTGCCCTCCAGAATGTATCAGCCAATAGTCTATCCAGCATAGCCGTGGGACTCAGCACATCAGGCTCTAGCCACTTTTGCAAGAGGTGGAGTAAGTCATAATACTGGGTCCTCGCAGGCTCAGCCGGCTTAAACCCCCACTGATGTACCCGCTGGGCCCAGACACATTTACACCCAGTCTTGCCAAAATCTCACGTATTACTTTTTGGTAGTCGGCCGCTTGATCATCCGGAAAGTCGAAATACACCAGCTGGGAATCGGATACCAGGAATGGAGTGATGACCTCAACCCACTTGTCACGGGATAGCTTTTCCCTGATGGCCACTTTTTCGTACATCGCCAGGTAGGTTTCGATGTTGTCTGCGGGGGTCATCTTAGGAATCGCGGCACAGACTGCTTTTCCGGGCATCGTGGACGCTCGGGGTTGCTCCTGCTATCTGCAAAGCCATCACGTGTTGTAGCAGCAACTGGTTATTCTTCTGCTGCTGCTTATTAGCCTCCATGAGGGCCATTACAACAGCCTCCTTTTTGTCGTGGGGCACAGGTTGTGATACAGCTGGTTTATTGTATGACATACAACCGTACCTGAAAAATGCAGATACTAAAAATATCGGCATTCAGGCCAGCCTCACTGCTCTTGCCCGCATTCTCCACCAATTGTGGGGTTCGCTCTGGTAGATAGGGTAAGCGGGCGCAGACTAGAGGCAAAATACAAGTTCTTCACTCAAAACATCAGTGTTTATTCACACTTGAGGCAATTGCACAAAACAGCATGTGATGAAATTCGAGGTAATAGACAGATAGATTTCATATTTTCCTAAACGTATTATCAATAGCTGATTGTATAGCACTGGCTGTTGATCTATTAAGTAAATGCAACTTGTACCTCCAGGTGCCAGCCAGTCTGAAAACTAGGTGAGACACTCCACCTTCTCAGAGGAAGCTCTATTTAACACTGGCCTGCTAATTACAAGCCATTTGGGCACACTAATATAGACCTGGAAGGGAGATATTAAAAATGCGGAACAACCCCAGACATGTTGTCTGCTAGACCAGCTGGTGGTCTAACCCATTCAATAGATGAATGAAATAATATCAGAAGTCATAACTCCGACCTCATAACACCCACATCCTCAGAACCCTAATAATTCTGTTCAGCCTGACATGGGCTTCGGGGAGAGTCTATAAACGCCATACTGAACATTTCTCGGTATTCAGGATCTGGCCTTCTGGAAATCATAACTCGATCATATTTGGTGTCTGTATGACCGGGACGAGGTGACTCAGATTATGGGATCTTACCTGTACCTGCAGTCCCTGTCATACGGCGATGAATCACCGTGATTCATATTGCGACATCTCGGTCAGCCATTTTGGGGATCCACATCGTTTGGAGTGACTGCCCATATCTTCAGCTGTCCCCACAGCCGAAATATAACTGCTGCATCTCAGTAAGCCAATATTCTGTATTTTATCCATTTTATTTTATCTGTTTTACGGCATTGTTATTGTATGTATATTTTTATCTTTTATCTGACACTTTCTTTTTGTATTGCACTGCTCTATTGTGTATTAAATGTAAAAATTGATAAGTCCCTTCCTTGTGGTCTTATAGAACTTGCTCTTTCAGAGAGAATAACGTTGCCAGTGGTGTTTCAGAGGATTTTAGGTCCCATATAGATAACTTGTGTTACAGTGTTAAATTTGGGTTGAGAGAATATCTGAGTATAGGCCCCTATTACCTTATAGTATAGGTGGTGGCAGCTATTGTGAAAATATTGAGGTGTTAGAATCTTTTGGGGGCCTCTTTCCCCAGCTTGTGGCTCTTAGCCCTCCAGCACGGCACAAAGCCTCAGATCCCAAACAGAGACCTCTCTGCTGAGCCCAGCTGCCTATTTAAGGACAGCCAGGTGCTGCCAAAATCCAGACCGGCACTTAAACTCTGGTTCAGTATTTGACCTCACCTGGCTGGAAACCAGCCCAGCCTAACATGCTGGGAGGAAAATACCTGCCTTGCCAGACACAACCCCTCACTGTGCCACAATATATATATTTTTTTTTCCCCACTGTATATACACACGCTATATTATTTTTTCATTATTGGTCAGTGGGTGATGATTATTATAATATGACTATGTCACAGTTTTTTTGCCCGGTTTAGATTATTTACCAAACAAAACAAAAAAACATGAACCCAGTCCAATTTTTCGTCTGTTATACAGTTAATTGACTGCCTTTGAGATTGGGCAGGCCCATGTCTAAAATGTATGATTTAGAGAGTAAATGGCTCCTTTTAGATTCAAGTGTTTTATTTGTTCAAAACATGATTAGTTTTTGCAGATACATTAGTGTTCCTCTTTGTGTGGGTGACATATACATATACTTTTAAAGCAATGTAAATTGCAGCAGTTCTGAATAGGGTCCATTTTCCGTTGCCGTGTGTAGGTAAAAGCTCGGCTTGAGATTTATTGTTCTATAAATGATCCCCAGCTGTTTAGCGGCCTCTCCAGAACATAAATGTACTGTTTGTTGTTTGCCTTCATAATGAAATACCCTTTCCACTCTCTCCTCATGTCTGTCGTTGACCTCCTTATCCTGTCTGTGTGTGATAAATGGGAGGATGCCACCAAATGAAGAAATATTACCTCTACATGTCCTTGAGCGAAGACAATTCCTCATAGAATTTTTCCGAGCATGGTGCCTTGGTAGAGACAACAGGTTTTCATCACGTTTTATTGCCATTGTTCTGTAGTTGTGTAGCGCTGGATTGTTAATTATAAGATACGTGGCGGCAGTTCAGAAAAATCCTCTTCTGTTTCTGGATTTGCAGAGATTTCTATCAGGCTGCCGGGTTTTGTAATGTGTTGTATTGGTTTCTATTGTTTTACAACATATAATTTTACCTTAGTAGATTAGACTAAATCCTTTAAACACGAAAACCTTAAAGGGGTTATCTGATTTATTAGAAGGGTTGCCTGGATAAGCTGGTCGCAGGATATCCTGCTGGTAGGACCCCCAGCAGTCAACAGTTTTTCACAATCTGCAACACCACAACAGAAGGATTTAAAGGGGTCTTCCAGGAGTTAAAGGGGTTATCCGAGACAAAACAATGTCCCCTATATGCCTGGGCCCCTCACACTGAATCTACTTACCTGGCTTGCCGCTCCTGGTCCCTGCACGACTGCAGCTGCTTCTCCCCGTGCACGGATGAAAACATCTAGTGTTAGGGGTGAGCAGCCAATGCCAGGAGGTGACAGGGATCAGCCTCCCTAGCATCGCGGGTGAGACTAGGGAGGCTCGTCCCTGTCACCGCCTGCCATTGGCTGCTCTCCCCAGACACCGGATGTTTTCCTCTGTGCTCGGGGAGAAGCAGCAGAGGCGGCGCAGGGAGCCGGGATCCACCATTCACAGAGCAAGCCTAGAAAACTCTCCCATAGAAGTCAATGGGGTCCTCTCCTGTCCATCGTGTCAGGGCCCGTGTAGCTGCTCTCAAAAGAAGTCTTAACACATTTTAGGCCTAGTGACCAGTGTAAGACCTGCGGGATTATAGGATTTAAAAAAAATATGTAGTAACATGAAAAAAAAAAAATATTATAAAAAAATATTTAACAAAAATATTATTTAAATGTAAACAATAGGTCATTTTTTATTATATGCTGTGGCCTCTTTTAGGATATCAAGCACGGTGCCGTACATTGTATAGTGGCTGTGCTTGGTATTAACTTGAATGGGACTGAGATGCACCTAGGCTATGTTTCCAATAGATGTGACATCACAAGCCGAGGAAGAGGCTGCAGTGCTTACCCAATCGTTGCACCCCTTGCTACATCTATTTGGTGTAGGGACGCCTGGAGTCGGACCCCCACAAATCTGTCCTGAGGATAGATAATCAATATTTAAGTCATGGTGGACAACTGCTTTAAGCATTGCACTGTTCCCATTAAAACATTCAAAGTGGATAATTCCTTTAAATCTTATTTTTTTCACTTTGATATATTGGATGCACCACTAGTCTACATGTTTCATTATTAGAGTGCAGATTAAGACCATTACAAATGCAGAAATAAACTTGATCTTTAACAGGCTCCTCGCAGGTGATCCTTGTAGACAGGTCAAAATGCATCCTCGTTAGTTTTGATCACGAATATTCGAATTTCGATTTTTTTTATCGCGAATATAGGTACTTCGAAAATTCGCGAATATTTCGAATATAGTTATAATTTTTTTTATAATTTTTTTTTTAAATCAGTACACATGATCCCTCCCTGCTTCTAGCTTGTGGGCCAATAAGAAGGCTGCAATATACTTGACTTTAGGAGTAGTAGTGTTTGTGAATTTTGCTCTATATTCGTTTTTTCGAATATTCGCTATATTGCTATATATTCTTGTTTTAGAATATTCTGAATATTCGAAAAAACGAAGTTATAGCAATATAGCGAATATTCGAAAAAAAAAAAAAAACGAATATAGAGCAATTTAGCTAATATAGTGATATAATCTTCTTTGTCTAATAGTTGTAATTTTTTTCTCATCTGAAGTTCAGATTGGAAAAAAATTACAACTATAAAAAAAAGATTATAGCACTATATTAGCTAAATTGCTCTATATTCGTTTTTTTTCGAATATTCGCTATATTGCTATATATTATTGTTTTAGAATATTACGAATATTCTAAAAAAACTGTTATAGCAATATAGAGAATATTCGAAAAAAATCAAATATAGAGCAATTTAGCTAATATAGTGCTATAATCTTCTTTATCTAATAGTTGTAAGTTGAAAAATTCGCAATAAAAATTAGAATCTGAAAATTTGAATTATGAAAATTCGCATAGTACACAATAATTACGTTGCCGATTTTTCAAGTAAATAAAATCTTGAATATTCGACGAATATTCTAAAAAATATTCGCGAAATATTGCGAATTCGAATCCTCGTTTGCCATCTGTAATCAAAATCCATTGCGTGAAACAAATGTTATTATAGAGATTACAAAAAGATGACCCCGACTGTCTTGGAGAAAAAAAACGAACATGGAGAAATTAATACTTTGGATTCCCTAATGCTGTAATTAACTTTGAGCACGTGAAGCATTATGACGCCTTATTCACATTAGATAAATACAGTGTGATAATGAGAGAAGTGACCAGCAGAAGTATTTGGAATAAATACCTAATGCTGCCGTAATCCACACTTGATCTACTTTATGTAATTATTTACATTTGCTATTAAGTTTCTAATGGAGAAGAAGAGAACTAATTATGAAAATGCATTAGAACGGATTCCGGTTGCAGCTTAATGAGTGGTAATTTTTAAACCGTCTTAATGAAGCCATCGGTGGAGAAGTTACTATCCTCTTCTGCAGCATTTTGCCCCGCACTCACTTATCATCCTACTTTCCCAATCACAATACTTAACTACATCCTTAAGGAGGTTTCTTCTCAGCATTAAGATTGAATCTTCGTACTTGTGGTTAAGTGGATATGTTGATTGTTAAGTAGGACAGTTCACCTTAAAAGCTGGCCATGAGCATTAGATAGATAGAACATGGTTGATATAAAGTACAAGTCAAGCCCACCTGTGGGTAATTCCTGGAAGCACAGATAACACTTGGATTGCGTGTATCCAATCTTGACCCAAAAATTTGCAGAGTTCTAGCTTCCATAAAAATCCATAGTTTATGTATACAAAAACCATCACTCTTGTCTGAGTGTATGGCTTTTTATCTTTTTGCATAAATAAACTACAGATTTTTATGGAAGCTGGATTTCTCCATATTTTTGTGTCAAGAATTTGGTTAATGGTTGAACATCAGTTGAACAAACAATCATCTGGTAAACGATCTGTACACAGATACAGCCACACACGTTAGATAGAAGTTGGTTGATGGTCAAACAGCAGCTGATCGATCATCTGGTACACAATCTGTTCACAGACACGGCCATAAACATTTTAGGCTGAGTTCACACTTCAGTTATTCGGTTTTGGTTTCTCCTGTTTTGTAGTTTTGGATGTGGGGGGGGGGGGGGTACTCCAATATCTAGAGTTGTATATGACGATAGAGATATATCTTGATACAATATATATTTATTTGTTAAGACACTAAATAAAAAGTTCCATGCGCATGTCATCAAAAGGTACAATTACAATTGTTATAAAGAATGAAAACCTCTTTCCTTAAATGGTTAGCTTAGGATAGAAAAAACAAACATAAAAACAAAAAATAAAATAAAAAATTTAAAAATTTAAGAGTAAAAAATAAATTATTCATTTATAGAAAAAGTCAATAAATTATTAATTTGTAGAAAAAGTCATTTCATAGAGAATCTATTTCATAGAAATTTTCATCCACTGATATCTGCAGGATAATAGTCTTGTGTTTAGTAGATGGTTCTGTTGCTCTCAAGTCAAAAGGGTGTGAAGCGATCAGAATAAAATGACATCTAATTATAGGTATTAGTTCATATTAATCATAAATTGTCTGGTATTAAATAGTACAGTCCTCCTATATTAGTAAAATTGATAATCCTGTTGTAAGATTCAATAACCAGAGTAACCGCCGTGTGCAGCATGGACAGCAGCTAGATGGGCTGAGAATGACTCGTTAAGGTCTTGGTAGGTTGTCACAGGTATCTGGAGCAATGCTGGACATTTCTAGCCATGTGACATGTCACATTGTCTTGCTGGAATATCTCCACCGCAGACAATCAGCATGTTTTTTATATACTTGCTCTGTAAGGATGGATTCATACCTACATCGATGGAGACTGTCTTCAACGTGGATGAGTGGCCCAGAGAATGACACAAAAACATTCCCCAGACCATAACACTGCCACCACCAGCTTGTGTTCTTCCAGCAATAGTTGCACAGTGTTTGTTCTCTGACATTTCTCTTCTAGTTAACCTTCTGACATTGTTTTAAAATTATAGTTAATTTGCTGTGTATGGAGGAAAGCAATGTTTTCTCTATTTAATGTAATGTGAGTTTTTCAAATAAAGCATTTATAATAAAGGATAAAAAATTATAAAAATCAATGGCACATGGTGCTCTGCAGTTTCCATGTTGCTTATTCACACTCGTACCATCTGTCCACTCACTTTCACCACAGCAGCACGAGAATAGTTCACAAACTGCACAGTTTCAGAAATAGCGCCACCCTTGGCCTGAAAGCTAATAATCATCCCTTTTTGCAATTCTGATAAATCACCACTTTTACCCCATGACAGAAATGAGGGATATGTGTGCAGACAGCCTATCACACACCTTACAGTCAGGTCCATATATATTGGGACATCGACACAATTCTAACATTTTTGGCCCTATACACCACCACAATGGATTTGAAATGAAACAAACAAGATGTGCTTTAACTGCAGACTGTCAGCTTTAATTTGAGCGTATTTACACCCAAATCAGGTGTAGGAATTACAACAGTTTGCATATGTGCCTCCCACTTGTTAAGGGACCAAAAGTAATGGGACAGAATAATAATCATAAATCAAACTTTCACTTTTTAATATTGGTTGCAAACCCTTTGCAGTCAATTACAGCCTGAAGTCTGGAATGCATAGACATCACCAGACGCTGGGTTTCATCCCTGGTGATGCTCTGCCAGGCCTCTACTGCAACTGTCTTCAGTTCCTGCTTGTTCTTGCAGCATTTTCCCTTCAGTTTTGTCTTCAGCAAGTGTAATGCATGCTCAATCGGATTCAGGTCAGGTGATTGACTTGGCCAATGCATAACATTCCACTTCTTTCCCTTAAAAAACTCTTTGGTTGCTTTTGCAGTATGCTTTGGGTCATTGTCCATCTGCACTGTGAAGTGCCGTCCGATGAGTTCTGAAGCATTTGGCTGAATATGAGCAGATAATATTGCCCGAAACACTTCAGAATTCATCCTGCTGCTTTTGTCAGCAGTCACATCATCAATAAATACAAGAGAACCAGTTCCATTAGCAGCCATACATGCCCACGCCATGACACTACCACCACCATGCTTCACTGATGAGCTGGTATGCTTAGGATCATGAGCAGTTCCTTTCCTTCTCCATACTCTTCTCTTCCCATCACTCTGATACAAGTTGATCTTGGTCTCATCTGTCCATAGGATGTTGTTCCAGAACTGTGAAGGCTTTTTTAGATGTCGTTTGGCAAACTCTAATCTGACCTTCCTGTTTTTGAGGCTCACCGGTGGTTTACATCTTGTGATGAACCCTCTATATTCACTCTGGTGAAGTCTTCTCTTGATTGTTGACTTTGACACACATACACCTACCTCCTGGAGAGTGTTCTTGATTTGGCCAGCTGTTGTGAATGGTGTTTTCTTCACCAGGGAGAAAATTCTTCGGTCATCCACCACAGTTGTTTTCCATGGTCTTCCGGGTCTTTTGGTGTTGTTGAGCTCACCGGTGCGTTCCTTCTTTTTAAGAATGTTCCAAACAGTTGTTTTGACCATGCCTAATGTTTTTTCTATCTCTCTGATGGGCTTGTTGTGTTTTTTCAGCCTAATGATGGCTTGCTTCACTGATAGTAACAGCCCTTTGGATCTCATCTTGAGAGTTGACAGCAACATATTCCAAATGCAAATAGCACACTTGAATTGAACTCTGGACCTTTTATCTGCTCATTGTAATTGGGATAATGAGGGAATAACACACACCTGTCCATGGAACAGCTGAGAAACCAATTGCCCCATTACTTTTGGTTCCTTAACAAGTGGGAGGCACATATGCAAACTGTTGTAATTCCTACACCGTTCACCTGATTTGGATGTAAATACCCTCAAATTAAAGCTGACAGTCTGCAGTTAAAGCACATCTTGTTTGTTTCATTTCAAATCCATTGTGGTGGTGTATAGAGGCAAAAATATTAGAATTGTGTCAATGTCCCAATATTTATGGACCTGGCTGTATATACCCACCAGGCCAGATCACCACACTTGACTTCCTTCATGAGCTATACACTGTTGACATAGAAAGTAGGAAGTGGCCATAATAATGTGACTCGACTGTGTATGTATGTGTATATATATATTTCTGTTTTCCTGGAGAACCCCTTTAGGCTCTGGTCACACAACCTTCATATTTTTTATGTATTTCATGTATTTTTTTTCACCTATTGTTTCAGAGGTAAGAACGGTGATGACATCACGGAGTTATTGACAGATCAGCTCTGCTAACTTAGAGATAAAGTATATGGCTTGGACGCTTTCTTTGCTATTACTGTACCTTGATCTTTTGTGTTTGTGGAACGTTGCCTTATTTTTATATACAGTAGCTGAGGAGCTACACGTTGCAGACCACTTCAGTGCTATATTAGATAATTCTATGACCGTCACATTCAAGGTTCCCTGGGTTTGAAATTGGATCACTGAGAACAGATTGTACATATCTGAGTCTTTAAGCAGTGATTATTCTATGGTCCAGTAGAGAAGTGCATGGTTATTTCTACAGAGGCATCACTTACTCAGAAGAGACTTTGCCAAGCAATTATGGGAAGGAATGCAAGGCAGCAAATCACCAGGAGCTGGCAGCTTTGCTCTTCTCTTGAAAAGTCTGTCCTTTACATATGTCTTCTAGTGAAGCCTACTGTTCCCACTGCTGCAACCCTGCATAATAAAATGAAAAAAATAAAAGTAGCCGTGCACCTAGCCTAAAGGTATTCCTTCCTGAGAGTCCGCTGCTCGTTCGTCCAGTGAATGGGCTTCGGGAGGCATGTTTTACACGTTGGATAAACCCTTTAAGGACTCACGCACATGGAGGTGTGTGCCCAAAGCTGTGGACCACTGTGACGAATACCGCACCTCACGTCGAACTCATGAGATACGTTATAGTCACTGGTTACCAAGACGTGACGTTATGCCCTCCCGGAGGAGCAGGTAAGGTAAGTTTAGTACAATTTCCACGCGGGCACAAGAAAGGCAGAGGGCTAGAGACACTCACTCACAACCCTGACAAACTGAGAGCCTTTTCACCGCCACCAGTTTCTCGTTTGATATAAGCCCGGTCCGCTAATGGGATTATATAGGGTGAGAAACCAACCCGAATTAGTGTAAAACTAGGCCTAAACACGGACGTAAGGATTTGTGATCTAGATACAGGACAGCACAAGATTAAATTATATATTTAATCGTCTTAAGGGCTCACTAGACAGTACAGAATATAACAGAGAATATATACAGTGGTCCGATGTGCAGAATACAGGCGATATCGTACAAACAGGATAAAACAGAGCAAAAAGTCAGCTTACCAGATGGATGAGTCCTTTGGGTTGATGAATAATGGTTCCTGTAATCCTTAGCTGTCGTCACATGGGAGGCAGTGATGTCAGCAGTTTTAAAGGTCCCTCCAAACACAATGCTCATGCTTCAGAAAAAAGACACGCCCGCTGGCTTGCATGGGCTTTTTGGCATGTAGCCGGCCCTTCCCCTCTCTGCCCCTGGGAGGGGTCCACTCCTCCTCTTCTGGTGCTGTCAGCCAAGGACCCACAAAACCTATTAGGGCTCATAGCTCCAGACCAGAAGGTCACAGGGAGATGGTTCTGGGACCAACAAATCCGTCTGGGTTCCAGCTACAGGTAGAGTCCAAACATAGTACCATTATTTGGTTTCTGTGGGGATATCTGTATACCTCCTCTCCCTGGCCTCCTATTACCAACCTACGACTAGGGCCATGTTTGTCTTGGCCACAGGGTCACAAATATATATCTGGTTTATGCCTGTGATGGACAGGCGATTCATAATTCCTTATGAATCGCCAGTTCCATGATGTCTGAGGGGTATAATAGATCTAGGCAAGGGCTGAGACCCCCTACAGAGAGGTTTTCCTGTAGTATTAGGCAAATAATAATAATCATGGTAATCCCAATTGACCAAAAACAGGAAAGGTTTATTCTGATTTCATGTCAGATATTGAGAAAAGCATGCACATGTAAACTTCTGGTTTCAACTGTATTTGTTTACTTCTGTAAAGATGTCCTGTCCTGGTCCGCAAAACAGCCAAAAATAAGACATGTTCTTTTTTTTTTTTGCGGGGCCTCGGAATGGACGCGTGATGCGGACAGCACCCATAGAAATGAATGGGTCTTCATCCGATCCGCAAAAAAATGCAGATCAGATATTACAGCCATGTGCTACCCACGCCCCCCGTCATTGAACCCCTCAGATGCTGCGTTGATCCCTGATCGCGGCATCTGAGGCTACAACTGTGGGATTTAAGAGGTTATTCCGGTAGAAAAAATACATACTCGCCTTATCCATTGGCTCACTGAGAAGCCATTGCGGCCATCTTGATTGAAGACACCACGCAAAATCTCACGTGGGGATGTGATGACATCATTACTTTATATGTTCTGTTAGAAGCTGTGACACTTAGGGCTCATGCACATGACCGTATGTATTTAGCAGTCTGCAAAAAATACGGATGACATCCGTGTGCATTCCATATTTTACAGAACAGAACAGCCGGCCTCTAATAGAACAGTCCTATCCTTGTCCGTAATGCAGATAATAATAGGACATGTTCTATTTTTTTGCGGAACGGAGTAACTTCAGTTTTTTTTGCGGACCCATTGAAATGAATGATTCCGCATATGGTCCGCAAAAAAAAACAACTAATGGACACAGAAAGAAAATGCATTCGTGTGCATGAGCCCTTACAGGGAGAGAGTTGCAGCAGAAAGCACACGCCTGTAAATTGCCAGGCTGAAGATAATCTAGCAGAACAATTGGAGCACTGAATGTGGAGATCTCTGGATCCATGTGAGGTACAGGGCTGGTTCTGGCTTTGTTAGAAAGGTGATTTCATGTACTATATGATGTCTGATTTAAATGTTTTTACATCTATCATGGGATAACCCCGTTAAATGAGTTTGGGCGTTAGGTGCTCTTGGCCTTGCCATACGTCGTGATGTCATGTCTTCTCGGAGATCCAGCACTTGCTCCATGTACTTTGTTGGTTTGGACTATGAAAATAGCCACCATTTCAGTGACTAAATGGTTGTGGTAAAAATTGCTAAATGATCCAACCATCTATACTCCATAGAACCATAACCCCCTCCCCCAGTCAAATTATTGCAGATTCTATCTAGAGGACATGAGTTGGGCATTTTGGGTAAGGCTACTTTCACACTGGCGTTTTGGTTTCCGTTTGTGAGATCCGTTTCAGGGCTCTCACAAGCGGTCCAAAACGGATCAGTTTTGCCCTAATGCATTCTGAATGGATAAGGATCCGCTCATAATGCATCAGTTTGCCTCCAATCAGTCTCTATTCCGCTGTGGAGGCTGACACCAAAACGCAAACTGTTTTCACTGACACAATATGGCACAATAGAAAACTGATCCGTCCCCCATTGACTTTCAATGGTGTTGAAGACGGCTATGTTTTGGCTAGGTTGCAGATAATACAAACAGATCCGTTCTGAATGGATGCATGCGGTTGTATTATCTGAATGGAAGCGTTTGTGCAGATCTATGACGGATCCGCACCAAAACGCGAGAGTGAAAGTAGCCTAAGAGAGGAGTCGATTATATTTATGTTGAGCATCTTATTATTTCTATTTTTCATTCATTACCCAAAGTGCACAAACCAGTATTTCCACCCCCATAAGACCTATTGTAGCCGGAATAGGCTCCTATTCAGAGAGACTATCTGAGTGGGTGGATTCTTTACTCCAGCCTTTAGTTCCCCACATTCCTGGTTATCTCAGGGACATCAGGTCAGTTCTGCAATCTTTTATTGAATTTAAATGGCATAGTCATTATACATGGGTTGCAGCCGACATGGTGTCTTTGTATACCAATATACCACACAATCTTGCGTTGGTGGCTTTTCAATGGTTTCTTGGAGCCTATAGCAATTACACTCCGGTATTACAGGAATTTATTTTGGTTGTAGTGGATTTTTTGCTTAAACGTATTTTTTTTATGTTCAATTATTGCTTTTTTTCTGCAGGTATCGAGAGTGTCGATGGGGGCTAAGTTCTCTCCCTTCATAGCCAATATTTTTATGGCATCGTGGGAGAGAAACTTCCTCTTCATCGATTTACACCCCTTTTTCCTGGATATTCAGTGGTATGGACGCTACATCAACGACCTGCTAATTGTCTGGTCTGGTGATGTAGCAGACATACCTCCCGTTCGCCCAATACCTTAATCAGTGTTTAGAGTCTTTATCATTCAGTCTGCATCATAAACTGCAGAACCATGAAATTTTTGGACCTTTGCCTGAGGGGTGATGCAACTGATTCCTGTGTTCATACATCTACCTTTAGGAAAGAGACAGCGGGTAAATACCATACTGTTGGCTTCCCCCTGCCATCCCCCACATACCCAAAGGAGAAATGATTAGAGCTGATGCGTTTTTGCAGGAGGTGGATGGTATTGGTAGCAGACTGGATAAGAGGTCATATGCCCCTCAGACACTACAGGGAGCAAAAAAGTGGGCATTATCCTTGGATTGAAATACTTTAGTTTCTCCAACAAAACAAAAAAGAGTGTTAGTATGAATTAATCTGTAATAACCTTTTCAACTAAATACAGTGAGGAATATAAAAATATCTGTAAAATAGTTAAACATCTTCCAGTATTAAGCTATGATAAAGAGTGGACAGATTTGGTATCACATGGTATTAGATGTGAGGCTCGTAAAGCTCCTACCTTAGGGCAGATGATTAGTCCCAGTCTATTCCAGGACCGCCCCACTACAAAACCCATGTGGCTTATGTGCAAGGGCAGCTACAAGTGTGGCCATATGAGACTTATTTGCTGTGATCATATAAATGTGAACAAGACCCTTGAATCTAAGGCAAATGGTAAAATCTATGAGGTCAAATCACACATTAATTGCAACACAAAATTTGCTCACTTGCACTATTTGCACACTGCAATGTGTAGGCTGTACAACTAATCAGATTAAAACTCGAGTGCGCAAACACATCTCAGATGTTCCCCACTATAAAACCTGTAACGTATCCGCAGTCAGTCTGCTCTTTGCAATAGCACATGGAGGTGATACAGCGGCATTGAAGGTTCAAGGAGTGGAAAGGGTTACCCCATCTGTGAGAGGAGGTGATCATAGAAGGAGGGTTTTTAGATGTTTGAGCTGGGAACATGATGTCCTACTGGTCTGAATAAAAAACATGATTTGATCCTGCAATACCATTAATTAATTTCTCGTAGGAAATAAGGCTTTTTCTATGAATTGTATTTTTAGTAGTTTTAATGGGATTTTTTTGTTTGTGTTCATGTTTTCTTCGACTAGTTTCTAGGTCTTTTATTGATGTGATGGTGTAATCCCCAGGGATTGGTGAAATAGAGGTATATAGGAAGTAGTATTTTTTGTAACGTTTGTCATGAGTAAGGACCGAAACGCGTAGACCGCTTACTTTGCATTTGTCTGGATTTTTATACCGCATGAAATAAATATTCACTTGTTTTATGGAGCTGGACCTACGTCTTCTTCCAGATTACTTACGGCTGTGTCCAAGTCGACTCCGCGCTCCTTACAATGGAAGCAGGTGAGAGCTGCCTTTTTTTTCTTTCTGATTTTTGATTAAGCACTTGCTCCGTGTACTTTGTTAGTTTGGACTATGAAGATAGCCGCCATTTCAGCGACTAAATAAAACCTCTGAAGGAATTAAAGTGACAGTTTTAATTGCTGTACAGAGAACTGTTTGCTTCTCAGGAGAACACCCGGCCCCGTTGTACTCACTTTATGCATTTGGTAATTGAGCAAACAAGTAGGTCAAGTGGTCGCACCTGCTATTAGTGTCTACAAGTGCGCAGATTCCTTTCCGCTCAGATTCCAGTCTTGGTGATATTCCATTTTAACCCATATAGAGCTTTGAACCACGTCGAGCACCAGGCGAGGCTCTGTTATAGGGCTGGATCTGGCTATAAATTATGCAGTAAAGAATGCATATGAGTTAGGGATGCGGATAATGAGTTTAAATAGGCAATCAATGAGAGTAGTGGAGCCAAATGTTTATTTAGTTCTCTTAATTAGTATTCACTTGAGAGTACATGGAGCAGTATGTTTAAGGCTATGTAATCAGCGGAGCAGCATGGCAGATTTAGATCTGCGATAAAAGCCTCTGGGAAATTAAGAAGACAAAACATTAAGCATATACTTGGCATTAACATACATTAGCATTTTATGCTACCTGCAGAGGTATTGACCCCGTCAGGATGAACCTTCTTTGAGGTCTACATTTGTTCTCCCCAGTTAACGATTTCCAAACCTGCGCAGATATATTTTGTAGAGGCGTGCTTTTTATAACTTGAGGTCTAGAAAATAAGTGGCATGGTAATTGAATTTGTGAGCTGATTAAGAAATGAACTAGAATGCTTTAAAGAGGTTTTCTGGGAGATTAATATCAATGGGTCATCCCTCAGGATGGGTCATCAGTATCTTATCGTTGGGTGTCTGACTTCCGGAACCCCAGCCAATCAGCTGTTTGTAGAGGCTATGGTGCTCTAGTAAGCTCCACGGCCTTTTCCTAGGCCAGTTCTATTCTAACCCATATAGAGCTATGAACCACGTTGAGCACCAGGCGAGGCTCTGTTATAGGGCTGGATCTGGCTATAGATTATGCAGTAAAGCAGGCATATGAGTTAGGGATGCGGATAATGAGTTTAAATAGGCAATCAATGAGAGTAGTGGAGCCGCAAAGTGGAGACGTCATGTTTTGTCAGTCACATGGCATAGGTGCAGATCAGTCCCGTTCAAGCAAATAGGTCTGTGCTGCAATACCAAGAACAAGCACTATCCA